>NW_026067944.1:24967600-24980187 GCF_014885135.2 Alexandromys fortis | reverse complement strand
CAAAAAAAAAAAAAAAAGCCAGGACCAGATGGTTTCAGCACAGAATTCTATCAGTATTTTAAAGAAGAGCTAATACCAGTACCCCTCAAATTTTTCCACACAATGGAAACAGAAGGAATATTGCCAAATTCTTATGATGCTACAGTTACCCTGATACCCAAACCAAACAAAGATACAACAAAGAAAGAATTACAGACCAATCTCCCTCATGAACATTGATGAAAAAATACTCAACAAAATACTGGCAAACTGAATCCAAGAAAGAATACATCAAAAAAAAAAAAAAAAGCATCCACCATGATTAAGTAGGCTTCATCCCAGGGAAGCAGGGATGGTTCAGCATATAAAAATGTGTCAATGTAATCCACCATATAAACAAAATGAAAGAAAAACACACACTATCATCTCATTAGACACTGAAAAATGGCTTCTTCTTACCAAGTACAATCTTGATAGAAATGGGATGGCCGAGCGTGTTTGGTTTTTCTCCTCTGTTCAGCCCTCACGGTTCAGTTTCTTCATCCCAGCCCAGGCATATATTATCTACTTAATCTGTGCTCATACTGATCTTAAAATCTGGTGGTTGCCTCTGGCAAAACAAAAATATCTCCTCCTTGTGAGCATTCCTGTGGGTTTGTAAATTTAACTTAAAAAAAAACTTTAAAACATAATAAAATAAATGTCTCTAAAAAATTGTCCGTGTGAAGAATTATATTCCTCTCCAAGTACCTTATCAGAGGCCAGAAACATTTTCTACCATTTCACAATGCACACAAACAGCTTGCCTTCCTGTCTGAAATGGAGAAGGAACCATTAACATTAGTGACAACATGTTTTCACATCTCTCGTGTCTTCTAAGAAGAGTCAATAAGTAATTTCTTCACTGACCACTACCACACCACGGGCTTACAAAGCAACTTTTTAAAAATAACGTTTAGGTAGAAAGCATTATCTCACAACGGCTTGATACAGAGTGATGTGATTAAAGGGTGATTTCTTGATCTTAAAAAAAAATCAAGATTTAGAGTCCCTTTTCAAGAAAGTAATGAGGGCAGCATTTCTTAGTGACAATGAGTTCTCATTGGTGGTTGTTAGAGCAACAGGCTACAATTTTAGGAAGCTGCACTGGTAATTAAGACCACAAAAGGTGTATTATATATTTCCCTAGACATTAGTTGAACCAACTCTTAACATTTCAAAATACTACTTTTCACTTCCATTTGTGAATTTTCATTTACAAAATTCTTTTGGAAATGGTCTTATTTAGAGTAGGAAAAATGTAACAGCCACTGTAACTCATTGAGGGTATTTTCTAGTAAAGAAAATATAACCACGGCTTGATGGTATCTGAAGAACATATAGATACTGATGATGACATCCAATTTCAGATAATAACAAAATTCCAGCTCCTTTGGACCATTTTCTGTGGGCAGCAGGGCAGATGTATAAAAGGGCAAAATACCATTGTTGACATCTTCACAGCAAAGAGAAAACAAACAGAATTAAGGAAAACAGCAAAGTGGGGACAAAGGAAAGAAATCACATACTTGCCACCAATTAAAAAGGTGCTACTTTGTTAACAGTTGCTCACTGTTTCGGGAGGAAGTTTTTCACTTCTGAGTCTGTCGTCATGGCAATGAAATTGAGACCTATTTCTTCCCAGCTTTAAAATCCCATATAGCAATGATTCACCCGAGGATGAGACAATTCTGAGAGGAGAGGCAGTGTGTGGGAGGAAGGAACATCTGTGGGGGCTCCTCTAGGTGTGAGGCATAATCTCACTTATCCCCAACATGAACTCACCTTGCAAACACCATATTCAGTCTGCAAAGGAGCTGGTGGGGAGCTCTCATAGCAGCTGGATGGAGAGGGCATTGGGACGGGCCGGTGTGGCGGTACATAGCTGCAATCCCAGCACTCCATGAACAGTGGAAGGAGGTCGCTAAACTTGATGCCAGCCTGTGCTACTTAGCAAGACCTTATCTAAAAGCCGCCCACATGTGTCACCAGGTAGCTAGAATCAAGGAGCTCCTGACTCAGAGCTCACGCTGTTTTCCCTTTGACAGAGTTTTTGCAGACAGTCAGAAGTGTTTTTCCTTTCTTTCCTTAATTTTAAAATAGGTAGGTAGTTAGGTAGGTAGATAGATAGATGATAGATAGATAGATAGATAGATAGATAGATAGATAGATAGATAGAGATAGTTTTACATCCCAGTCACAGTTTCCCTTGCCTCCTCTCCTCCAAGTTCCTCCCCGCTCCCTTCTGCGTGCCATACCTAACAGTGCCTGGTGCACACAAGGCACTCAAATCTTTATGGAGTGAATCGGCAAGAAACCAAAGAATTATTGGATGAAAGGAAGAGCAGTCTAGGGGATATTATCCAAATGCAGGCTATAGAAATACAGGAGAGAGAAAGAAAACTAAGAGTCACATCACAGAAGCCACCGTTGGAGATGGATGAATTAGCAAAAAATGTTCTGCAGCCACACCACCCTGAAGTCATCTGAATTGCTAGTCATCTGAATTGCTAAGGATTAGACCTAAAAGGCTAAAGAAAGAACAAAGTGGAAAATTCCATTGACTCGTAGCCCTTTCCCAAGATAGTCCAGCTTGACTGTGGTGGGCTGTGGAGGAAGGGGGAAGTGAACAAGTAGGAAAATGAAGTGTTCATTTACCTTTTTCTTCGTCTTTTAGTTGTACAAAGTTATGTTGTGTATTGTAATAGTTCAACACATGCACACAGTGTCCAGTGATTAATCAAGTTAAGTATTTTTCTTTACAATTTATAATTCTTCTAGTTGTGTGAAATAAACATCTTATTTTCTGTAGTAGCATCACTGTATTAAAAGCACCAGATGCTATTCTTTAGTCTAACTGGAGCTCCATACTGTTGACCAACCTCTCGGGGCTCCCTCCTCCCCAAACCTCTCAAGCTCCTAATACGCATTAGTCTGCTCTGAACCAAGTTCTGTTGGTTTTGGTTATTCTGTCGTTTTGGTTTGGTTTGGGTTTGTTTGTTTGTTTTTAGCTTCCATGTGTATTTGAGATCATGAAGTACTACTTTCTGCATCTGGCTTATTTTATCAAGCATAATGTCTTCTGTGGCAGTTTAAATGTAACTGGCCTCTATAATCTCATAGGGAGTGGCCTTATGAGGAGGTGTGGTTTGTGGAGTGGGTGTGGCCTTGCTGGAAGAACGGTGTCACTGTGGGGCAGGCTTTGAGGTTTCCTATGCTCAATACCACCCAGTGCCTCAGTCGACTTCCTGTTGCCTACAAGATGTAGGACTCTCAGCTGCTACTCCAGGACCATGTCTGCCTGCACACCGCCATGATTCCCATCATGGTGATAATGGACTGAACCTCTGAAACTGTAAGCAAGTCACCCCAGTCTAATGTTTTCTTTATAAGAGTTGCTCTGGTCATGGTATCTTGTCACAGCAATAGAAACCCTAAAACATTTTCCATGACTCTTCTTTTCTATGGCTGAACAATATCCCATCATTATACATACCACATAATTTCTTAATTTTGCCATCTGTTTATGAACACCTCAGTTGATCCCATATCTTAACCACTGAACACACAGAGTGGGGCAACATGAAGCCTCTGGATAACACTCTCACAGGCTGATTTCCCACATTACTGACTACTTAAAAAAGCAAGCAGTCTATCCTCATTTAGAGACAGAAAGCTAGAAGAAGTAAAAGAAAGGGGCATGGTGGCGCATGCTTGAATCCCATCACTCTGGAGACCGAGGCATGCAAGCCACTGTGGGCCCCAGGCTACAGCCTGGGCTACAGAGAACTAGACAAAGGTTACACTGTGTAGGTTCAAGAAAAAGAGAAACTGACAAAGAAGCTGAGGAAGTTCGAACCTAATCTTGAAGTAAGGTCAAACACTTGGAGTGAGATAAAAATACTATGCATGGTTTGAGAAAAGAAAATCTTAGATCTTGAAACTAAAAGTAGAACCAACTAAGTACAGGAAGGCCCAAATCAGGATGAAAGGTCTTGATTTTCTCTCTGATTACAGAAGAGTTTACCTCCAGGGATGGAGGACTTGTCAACGATTCAGCATCCGCAGTGAGTGACAACGACCCTTGTAAAGTGAGTGTGTGGCCTTGCTGGAAGAACGGTGTCACTGTGGGGCAGGCTTTGAGGTTTCCTATGCTCTGGATACCACCCAGTGCCTCAGTCGACTTCATGTTGCCTACAAGATCCTTACACCGAATGAAGGAACTTAAGTATAAGTCACAATGGAAGTGTCCACTATTCAGTCTCCTGGTAACGCACTTAGACTATGGGACAATCACTACTAACTAGCAGTTGACACATCTTTGGTGAAATGCTTATTCAAGTCCTTTGGCAAATTTTTAATTGAGTTGTCTTTCTGGGTCTTCAAAAAATCATATGTAGTTGCAGAAATTCTGATAGATCCTGGATATCAGACCTTATCAACTAAATGATTTTCAAATAATTGCCCTGTTGTGTGGGTTATCATTTCATTCTGTAGCTCTAAGAGAGCGTGGCTCAGGGGTAGTACACATTCTCAGCATGTCTGGATACCTGCACGAAAAACAAACCAGCCCACAAATATTTTTAGTCCCGACGTAGTCAATTTATCTCATTTCTTTTGCTGCCTGTACCTTTGTTGTTGTAATGAGGTCCAAGGTCATCCTTGGCTACACAATATCTCAAATAAACGGGAAGGGGAGAAAGGAGAAAAACAAGACAAGGAGATACAACTTGGGAGGAGAACCGTTCTCTAATCTAAGTGGATGAACACATGGACCTCTTTAAGACTTTTAGAGCTCTCCCTTTCAGATCTGTGACTGATGTGCGAGTTAGTTTGTTGTATGCGGTATGGCAGAGGAGTCTAGTTCCGTTACTTTGCATGGTGCTACCCGGTTGTGATAACTCCCTTTAAAGACTACTCTTTTCCAGCCGGGCGGTGTTGGCGCACGCCTTTAATCCCAGCATCCAACATTTGGCAGCTTAGAACAAAATCAGACCGTATGTATGTACACACATAATTTCGGGGGTCTCCAATTAAATTGCACTAATCCTGCATGTCCGCCTCCATGCCGGATCCACGCTCCCTTGGTTCCTGTAACTTTATAGGAAACTGTGATATCAGGAGGGTGAGCACCCTACCATTTTCTTTCCCAGGGTGGTCTTGGCTTTTCTGGTCCTCTGGGGTATTCATGTGAACCTTAGGGCCCACTTGTTGATTTCTGTCCCCAAATCTCGAAAACTGACTTCTGAGAGGCGCTTGGACGTCTAGGCCAACTCGGGGGGAGTGTTGCCATTTAAACGGTTTATATCTTTTGAACCATAAACCCAGGATGCCTCTCTGTTCTTGGTTCTACAGTCCTGCTTATTTCAGTCCTGCAGATTTCGTACAGGAATTCGGGTGAGAACAGGCAGAAATGAAAAGCTGTCGGCAGTCTGTCTGGGTGTGCACTTGTGCTCCTTACAGCGAGTGCTCTGTGTTTACTTTGCTTGAAGAGGCTGCCACTCCCGGCAATCAAATGATCCTGGACCAGAGCATTATCCGTCAAGATGAACAAGACTTCTTCAACAGAGACTACTGAAAATCAGAATTGAGAATTATTTTTTTTTTTTTTTACCATGAGTGCAGCTGACTCCAAAGTCTACACTTTTCCCATCACCACCCTTATAAGGTCCTTGGTTTTGCCTGGCTGGCTGCCAGTTTTAAGAGTTAGTTATAGGCTGACTAAGAAACGACTTAATCCATCGAGTTGCACATCTGTCTCCTTAGCCTGTTATTCTTCAATTGCTTTTCTAATTTTGCTCTCTATCCGTGATGCCTCAACTGTAAGCCCGTGAGAGTGTGTGTGTGTGTGTGTGTGTGTGTGTGTGTGTGTGTGTGTGTGAATTCTCTATGCTAACCCATGCTGCCTCAACTGTAAGCCCTGGGAGTGTGTGTGTGTGTGTGTGTGTGTGTGTGTGTGTGTGTGCCCTAAGCTGCTGAAGGCTCAGTTCTTCACATATTGAGCATGGTAGGGGGGTTGTCCCTATATTCTGGAATATTCTGCTTCTGTTAATAATTATAGCAGCATGTGACTTTCAATAACAACACAATACCATGGTACCTCTCATCTTGCGATAAAAAAAAAAAAAAACAATTACAGCCATTTGCAAACCACAGCCTTATACCAATCAATACGAGAGTGTGGGAAAAAGTAAACACTGTCTCCACGATTTCCACTGGCAGATTTTCTTCTCCTCTTTCTCACTAACAGTTGGAAACCTTCTCTTCTGACAAAGAACACTGAAGAGTCAGAGACCAGAGAGGAGGAACCGAAGCCTGAGACGGTATATTTTTAGTCATTTTGATTAAATTATGGAGATGTGAAGTTGATAATTTATTGAAGGCTAACAGGGAAGTCTATGTAAATGTTTGCAGATGAATAATTAATGTGACTTTCCGACATCACTAGGCCTTTAATTAGAGTCACTGTAAAACAAAGCAAGAACCAAAGAGCACAGTTATTACTGCGGCTAATTGTAACGTTCCTAAGTAGCATCTGAGAGTCGCTGCCGCTTCATTTGCATCTTTAAGGGAAGATGGCCCATACCTAGGGTGGCAGTTGCTTTTCTTCCTGCTCTAACTACTTCCCTGCAGACCAAAATCTATTAATACATTAATGAATTTTCTTCTACTAAAATATTACCCAGAAAGTTTGGGGCGTGTGTGTTTTTCTAATGTATTCATTTTCGTGGCAGTGATGCTTGTGCTTCTCGGGTCCTGAGAAGATGAAGTGAAGGCACAATGATTCCCATACCAGCCACTCGGTTACATCTTCCCGCCTGCTGTTTATGGCCCCTGAGGACGCTTTAGGCTGCCCGCTGGGTCTTCTGCATCCTTCCTGGCTTGTTCTTCATTGCCTTCCTTTTGCTCGCTTTCCTCCTCTTGGCTCCATGTCTTGATATTTTTTTTCATTTGTTTTTATACTATCTCTTCGTCTTCTGCTTCCATCTCTGCCTTTTCCCCACCCTTGGAAACCAGAAGCAGTTTGCCTCCTTTGATCTCCATGGAACTGCCTAAATCTGTTCGTGACCTTGAGAGTTAAGACACCAAGGCTTCCTCTCTTCATCCTCGGTTGCTCTCTGGGCTCTGACATCATTTGAGGGAAGCACAGAGCCCTAAGGATGCGAGTCCCTTTGGTTCAGGATCCACAATTCCTCCTCTTATCTGCCTCATGTATCCTGGCTCATAGTTTCTGGTATAAATGGCAGGGCCCAAAGAAAGGTTAACCTGAATTGAATAAATAAATAATTCATAGTGAGAAATAGAATATCCAAGGTCATTTATTCATCAGCTAATCAACACGATCACCTTCTGAGAGAGAAATAAAATTAAGACCAGAAGACAATCCAGATACAATCAGAAAATAATTCTCTGAAGAGACTTTGAGGGGTGTTTTCATAAAGCTGGGGCATCCGAGAAGACGTCTTCCTTGGATACAGGGTGTGGTAGGGGTGCACTGGCCACACTAATGATAAGTTGTAGATGATGGAGGAGTTAGTATGGATACCAGGAAGACAGGCCATGCAAACATAGTTCTATCAAGTCAGAAAAGCAACGAGATAGCAAAGTCAAGAGTGCATGACATTTATTTAAAAGTTAAATAATAGCTTGTTCCTACCAACCCCAAAACCCAAACAATAGAGGAGAACCACTAAGACTCACAGATCCCGTCTCCTGTAGACGAGTGTTCATGGAAAACAAAAGAGCAGCCCACCAGGCACCTTCTGTGAGATCTGGAGCACAATCCTTTCATCTAGTCATATCGTCTAAGAAGATGTTTCAAAAGAGAGCTAGGAGGGCATGGAGACCAGGACAGTGAAGAGAAGCTGTTGAGAGTGGAATCAACACTATGCAGAGGAGGAGAAAGCTCCCACATCTGTCAGTCAAAACTCTTGCCACAGTGGATAATTGTTTTCTCGTGTAACATGAAGGGCAGCTTGTTGGGGTTTCTGTCCCGCCCAATACCCCACAGCCGGCAAGTCCCAAAGAAAATCACACAGAGGTCTACATAGGTTATAAGCTGATTGGCCCATTAGCTCAGGCTTCTTATTAGCTCTTATAGCTTATATTAACCCATTATTCTGATCTATGTTAGCCATGTGGCTCACTCAGTACCTTTCACATGTTGCTTCTTCGGAGTCTGGGCAGGGCTGGGAGGAATCAACTTCCTCCTTCCCAGAATTCTCTTGTTCTCATCTCCCTGCCTCTACTTCCTGTCTGGTTGACCCACCTATATACTTCCTGCCTGTCCAATCAGTGTTTTATTAAAATACATGATTGACAGAATACAGATAATTCTCCCGCACCATTCTTGGGCTTGGGGAAGCCATTCTCTGTCCTTGTGACTCTTCTTCATGCATCTTCCGTGTTCAAAGGTGATGACATTGCATATCCAAGATAGCCTTCCAGCTCAGATGATCAGCAAACTAAGTTCCACCTACGACCTGCATCCCCTACCCCTTGCCATGTAAGATATTCACAGGTTCCAGAGACTGCAGTGTAGGTGTACAACTGTATAAAAATTCAACAGTAGGCAGCTGCCACACACTCTGCAATAGGGGGGAATGCATCTCCATCATGTGGGGGATGTTTCCTCCCTAGGAAGCAATTTCCTGGCTTCTCTCTGCTCACAGGAGACTGTGCTGCATCTGACTGGTAGACGTGGAAAGAATAAGCTGGGTGTGTTGGTTCACAGTTCCTTCCTTCCCGGGAATGAGTTACTAAGAGGTCCACTCAGTCCTCTTTTCATCCGGGGACTGCCCTACTGGGAGGAGCCACTGGGTGGAGGTCTGAGGATGAGGCCCATTCATGCTGAAAATCAGGACTAACAAGTAAATCTACTTAGCAGTTCTAAACCTCAGACCTCCAATTCCTCAAAGTCGCTCCTTAATAAAGATGTGAACTTCATTTCCACACTCTCTTGTTTCTCAAACCATTTAGAATCTAAGTCAGAAAGAACGTACCTTTGTTGACACCGTCAAACACACCTAAACAGAAAGTGCCTCATAGACGATGGGGTTTTGTTTGTTTGTTTGTTTCAGAATACAGTTTGTGTAGGACACAGTATAACACTGTGGTGAAATGCTGTGTCGGGTTGCCCAAGTTCCAACATCGACTTTGTTGCTTATATGGTGTGCTACCCGTTCAGCCCCTTTGATCAACTTCCCATCCATAAAATGGAAGAGTGAATTCTTGGTTCTTATAGCTATTTTTGAGTAATGAGATAAAGCAAACAGCGGAAAGCACTTGCAATGTACTACATACTGCGCCTTCTGCAAGTACACCACCCCTGGGTTTACTGTGGACATGGTTTGCCATAGGACAGAGCTCTCGGAAGCAGAAATGGTATCTGGTTCACCTCTCAATCCCAAGACCTGCACAGCTCCCATCAAGGTGCAGAGCCTAACACACATTTGGGTGAGGTTGAAAAGCCACGGGAGGAGCCTGTACTACGATGAAGCACACTGTCCTTTAAAAGAGAAAAGATATCGCTTCGTCTCACCTTACAATTGGCTAGAAAGTTAGTGTGTTTTACCATTAATGGTAAATGTATTTTGTTCAAACTATATTCCAAAAAACGAACCCCTAAGTCTATTGTTCAATCACGAATCTTTGCTGCCCTCTAGTGGAAGAACAACACAAAGCATACAATGATGCCAGCCTCTGCAGGCCGGTGATTTGGAGGCATATAATCCAAACACATTATAGTCATACGTAAAACCACCAAAGAGTAAATAAAAATTACAAAAATCGCTTCTGAAAATCAAAACAGCTTTTATACATAAGTGTTTTCCAAGCATTCCATCTCTTGCATTTTCAGAGTTTTACTTTTCGACATTTGGATTAATGTCTCAGATAACTTATTTGCATTCAAAATCTGTTTCTCCTGGACGATCCCGAACAATTTTCACTGTTTAAATTTTGCATCGAGTATATCAAATTTTCAAATAAGCAACATGAAATCTGGGGAAGTTGCAGGTGGAGAATGTCATTTAGAGATACAACAGGTGTCAAGGGCCCTTGGGCTCCGTTCTCACTTGAGAACCTAACTTCAGATTATGTCCCAAATTTAGATCCCTGGTATGCCCCCAGAGGGGTCATGAAGAATCGTCAATTCAATGCAAACGTTTTCTGAGCACTGAGAAGCTTTATTACCGTATTGATACAACTCCAGAGATCAGCAGAAGGGGAGATTTATGGGACAGCAGCTTCCTACAAGTAGCCTGAAAGGGAGTGGGCTCTGGAGAGCGGAAAAGGGATTCAGTAAATAAGTAAAGGGGTCTTGGGAGGAGTCAGAAATAGAACACAGGATTGGAAAATACAGCACCAATTTTGGGGAGGAAGTCCACCCAGGAACGGTTGCAACGACCGGTGTAGTCAGAAAAGCCATCGAACATCGCCTAATCCTACATTTAAAATCTTAAAATCTCTGAGTGATTTTAAATAGTCACTAGTAGTTGTACTTATTCCGTCACAACCCCCTCTTTTCTCCCCCCTTCCACCCCACGCTAGGGACAGAAATCAGAGCCTTACATACGTTGAACAAGCACTCTACCACTCAGCTGCCTCCCAAGACATCCCATCTTCTCTTTTTACACTGAGAAATAGAATTATCTATTTTTATATTAAAGTCCTTTTATAATGTAAAATCTGTGAGGCCTAAGAGCTTTTCCTATACTGTGGATATTGCCTGACACACAGCAAGTGTTCGATCACAGATTTTAAATTTAGATTAATTTTAACTGAACTGTGTTAAAAACTCATCTCCCCAAAACAGAGATAATTAGTTAAAAACATCACCTTTGAACACCACATGAAAACCCACAGAATCAACCAATCTGGTCCCACAGGGCTCACTGTGGCTGAACTGGCAATCAGGGAGCCCGCAGAGATCTGAGCTAGGTCCTCTGTGTGTATGCTATGGTTGTATAGTGTGGTCTTCTTGTGGGACTCCTAACAGTGGAAACTGGGGAGGGGGTTATCTCTAACTCTTTTGCCCTCTTTTGGAACCCGTTTCCTCCTACTAGGTTGTCTTATTCAGCCTTAATATGAGAGGAGGAGCCTAGTCTTATTGCAATTTGACATGCCATGTTTAGTTGATACCCCTTAGAGGATCGCTCTTTTCTGAAGAGAAACAGAGGCAGGGTAATGGGAGGTGGGGAGAGAAGGAGCTGAGAGGGAGTGGGATATGAAAGCTGAGGTTGGGGTGTAATATATGAGCGAAGACTAAATTTCTTTACAAATTAAATAAGAAAACAAAACCAAACAAAAGGTCACCTTTGGTGTCCCAGCTCCCCATCTCCCTTCATACATCACTGGGTTTGAAATACTGAGATTCAAGTTCAGAAGTAGAAGGATTAACAAAATAACTCCAAGGAAGGGCGTTGGACTCTTCTGCCAATGGAGATCAGACTTCCCTCCCACTCCCTTATGAAGTCTGTGTATTTCCATTAATATTTACCTTTTAACTAATACATTAAAAAGGATACCTATTTACGGGGAACCACGTGATGCTTTGGGGAACACTGCCTAATGTTTGATTCAGATTACACATTTCCTGGTGTATCATCTCCTCATGGTCAAAACTCCAAAATCTCTCCCCCAACTTTTTTAAGACATGGAGTACATTGTTGTTTATACTTGCCCTGCTACGGAATAACACACTATATCCGCTTGCTCAGAACTACATAGCCACTGATCAACCTGACCCCATCCCGACACCACCACATCCCTCTCCGAAGGCCCTGGCAACCCTCATTCTGTCCTTGACCTCCACAAAAGCAGCCGTTCTTTTTTCCACATGAGTGAGATCATGTGTTACTTGTCTTCCTATACCTATTTTATCTCATTTAACATAACGACCCTTCGTTACAGCCAAATGACAGGATTGGATTATTCTTATGACTGTGTCTGTGTTCCACATCTTCTTGGTGACAAGCTACTTCTGTTTCTTGGCCACTGTGACCAGTGCTGCCGTAGACACGCGTTCTGATGTGTGTTCAGTCTGGATTTCATTTCTGTGGCAATCGCCCAGTATGGGACTGAGGAGTTGTGAGCGGCTCCCTTACTTTCCAGGCCAATCCCCATGTGGCTTCTATAAGGCCCACAATAATTTTCATTCCCACCAGCACATTTTTGTAGTGTTAGGAGTGGTGAGGCTGTGTCCCCAGCACCCAGCCACCTGCATGGATAGCTTATGCCCCGAAATAATTACACGGAAACTGTATTCTTTTAAACACTGCCTGGCCCATTATCTGTAGCCTCTTATTGGCTAGCTCTTACATATTAATCTAACCCATTTCTAATAATCTGTGTAGCCCACAAGGTGGCTTACCAGAGAAGATCTTAACCTGCGTCTGTCTGGAGTGGGAGAATCATGGCGAATCCTGACTCAGCTTCTTTTTCCCAGCATCTTGTTCTGTTTTCTCTGCCTACTTAAGGGTTGGCCTATCAAATGGGCCTAGGCAGTTTCTTTATTAGTAAGAAATCACTCCCTCATCATTTCCCCTTTTTCTGTTTAAACAAAAAAG
>NW_026067944.1:24831086-24966651 GCF_014885135.2 Alexandromys fortis | reverse complement strand
AGGTTCATCTCAGTTGGCAGTTGAGTGAAGTAATTTTTTGAGAGTGTTCACAGAAACCTTTCAGGAGGATGTGGTCTATCATACCAAATTGGGATAGAAGAAATCCACAGGGTCTCATCCTCTGCGAAAACAAAAGAAGACCCTCTCCAAAGCATCATATCCTTAGACTCAAATTTTGAAATCATTATACCCTTATATCCATTCTGGTTTAGCTTGGCAGCCCATGTAATGAAATGTCTCTCTGTACTTAGCTCCTTCACAGTCAAAAATTTTAAAGAAAACACAATAATACAAAGAATCCAGACTCTCTGTGAATTTTCCATTTTTACGTAGCTTATTTTTACTCTATCACTTTACTTTATTCTGTCTCTTTAAAGACTTTACCCTTTTTCTTCTTAAGACATTAATGATGTGGGAGTGATTTCTTACTAATAAAGAAACTGCCTAGGCCCATTTGATAGGCCAACCCTTAGGTAGGCGAAGAAAACAGAACAGGATGCTGTGAGAAAGAAGCTGAATCAGGATTCGCCATGATTCTCCCACTCCAGACAGACGCAGGTTAAGATCTTCTCTGTTAAGCCACCTCATGGGTTACACAGATTATTAGAAATGGGTTAGATTAATATGTAAGAGCTAGCCAATAAGAGGCTACAGATAATGGGCCAGGCAGTGTTTAAAAGAATACAGTTTCCGTGTAATTATTTCAGGGTATAAGCTATCCATGCGGGCGGCCGGGTGCTGGGGACGCAGCCTCGCCGCTCCTAACACTACACATTTTATTATTTATCTCTCTGACCATGGCCATCCTTACTGCTGTGAGACGTTGCATTCTGATGATTGTTGATATTGAGCATTTCTTCAAAAACTTTTTGGCCATTTTTGTACCTTTTTTTTTAAAGAAATGCCTACTTACATGAACTCTCTGTTTTTTAATCAGGTTGGTTCTGACCATTGAGTTCTTGTATATTCTTGAAACTGACCCATTGTCGGATACAGTTTCCAAATACTTCCTCCTGGTCTCTGGACTGTGCTCTACTCTGTTTCCTTTGTTATGCAGTCCAGATGTAATCACATTTCTTTATGTGTACTTTTCTTATACATTCTTTTTGGGTCTTACCAAAAATATCTTTGCCATCCCAATATACTAAAGCATTTTCCTAGATTTTTTTCTAGTAGTTTCATAATTTGGGGCCTTGCTTTTAAATCTTTACTCCATGTTTAAAGTGACTTTCTAAGTATTAGGAGATACAGACCAGCTTTCATACTTTTGCATGCAGCTATCCAATCCCACAATTCCCTTAGGACCTTTGTTTAAAAAAAAAATCACTAAGGCTGAGTGCGGCAGATCACACCTGTCCCCTAGTGTCCCAAGGCTGATTGTTGATAAGAGACCAGCCTGACTACCAGAGTTAAACTGTCTATAAATAAAGAGCAAAGATAACCACTTGACTACAGATGTGTGGGTTTACTTCTTGGTTTTCTATTCTATTGGTCTGTGTGTATGTTTTGATTGTGAGGCCATGCCGTCTTGGTCAACACAACTTTAGAGTCTATTGAAAACCAAGTACTCCAATGCACCCTCCCTTGCTCTTTTTTGCTTAAGATTAGTTGTAGGGAAAGAGGTGGAGAAAAGGGAACTGAATTTCCACACAAAGTCTTAAGATTGCTTCTACTGCTATGAAGGATGCCCCTGATATTTTGATAAGAATTGACTGTGTTGATTGTTTTGTGTTGTACGGATATTTTTAATATGATTTCTCTCTAAACATATCTTTCTATTTTATGTGTGTATATTTTCTTCATCAATGTTTTATGGTCTTCCCCAGAAAGATTTTTTTTCACTTCTTTTAGCAGCTATTATAAATAAGATGGCTTTCCTGTCTCCTATTTCAGACCACTGGCTACTGATTTTTGTGTATCGAATGAGTGTGTTTAATGGGAAATTGGTTGTTTCTCAAGATTAAGAAATGGAAGCTTCTTCTCAATGTTAGGAGGATGTGGAAGGGTTGGGTCCACAGAAAGCCCTTCACTCAATCAGGTGGTGGGGTAGTAGCCACTAGCAGTAATAAAGACTTGCTAACATCATGCCTTCATCCAGGCCACTGGGGTAATAACTGCTTACAGCCACCAAGTCACTCACCAGTTCGGGATCAGCAGTCCCACCAGAGCAGAAGAGCCACCACCAGAGACATCTTCTCTTCACATCTGAAAACAGTGAGGAGGTGAAGAAGGACAAAATATTGTGAAGACATAACATTCTTTAGTTTTTAAAAATGTAATGCTTATAGGAAATCCTCCTTGTATACATGATTCAGAGTCATAACAAAATATATATTTTAAATGCATATGAACATTTCCCAAGATGTACTATATGCTTGACCTATATAAAACAAACCTCAGTAGGTTCTAAAGGACTATGTCCCATAAAGCAGACACTTGCCATTATTTGGCTTCAACTCTAGAAATGTGACTTATCTGAACTGAGATGTCCCATAAAGAAAATCACCCAACAGATTGTGAGCACTTCATAGGAGTGTAGAATATCTCAATAATTATTTTAATGCACTGATTACTTGTTGAAATATTGATAGTTTTGTACTCATTTAAGTAAAATACCATCACAGTGTTCTAATTGTACAAAGTATGTTCATAACCTGCAATGAAATTAAATTAGGAATCAATAATAGGAAAAAATAAGGGAATTCACAAATTTGTGAAAATTGAATTATATATTCCAGAAAAAAACAATGATTTATTAAAAATGGTAATGGGTTTATACTAAGTATATTGGAAAATACTTAGAGATGAATCTAAATGTAAACAGAATGAACCCAAATGAAGGGTTCAGAAGAGCAATGTTCAGCAGGAAAGATATAATTGACCAACCCAAATCCTAACTGATAACCTAAATTGATATAGTCTTCTGTAAGATTACATAAAGAAAAAAGAACTTCACATACACAATACTGTAGGAATAAATAGTAAGTCATAAGGATCAGAAAAAATATAAACTAGAATATAAAATTAGAAAAGAACATTAAATTGGCTCTTTTGAAAGGAAAACAAAATTGACAAATTTTAATTAGATTGGTCACACAAAAAGATGACATTCAAAAGGCTAAAATTAGGAGGAGGGGGAACAAAGACGGTGTTGTGGTCAGAGGCACAAAAAGAAAGTGGGAAAGGAGGGAAGGCAACGACGTTGATGCTGAGGGAAAAAATACTAGACTTCACTGCCTGCCTGATTTCAAGTCAGAGCACACGGCCATAGCCACAAAAAGGCAGCTTCTGTTGCAAACAATACATAGTCACTTACTTTTAACACATAGTCAACAGAGCAGAGGAGATATAGACCAATACAAGGTACGACCCAATCTTTGAAAAAGATGTCAAACCATACATTAGAAGAAGACAGCCACTTCCACAAGAGAAGCTGGGAAAACTAGATATAAGCACAATAATAAATCTCTTTCTCTCACCCTGTGCAAAAAAAAATATCAAATAGATCCTGAAGCTCTTAAACTGTTAGAGGGGGAAACACTTAAAATATTAGCATAAGTCACTCGGAAAATAATGGCTCAACCCCAGACCCAGGCATGAGAAACCTCCTTTGAAGTTATTGGTCAGAGGAGTCCAAGCAATTTAAACTATTGCTGTTGCCCTTGTTCGAAGGTAAGACTCAATTGTGTATCGGAGGATTCAAGCTAGATTTGATCTGAGCGCCTCCTCCTTGGTGACTAGCTGTCAGAGTACCAGAAGGTGGGTACATGCTGGCAAGAGCAGGCAGCAAGCAATAGCCCTACCCAGCAATGATGTCTGGGAGCTACAACAATAAACTAAGAAAGACATCCCTAAAGGTGCAACAGTAGCCCTGATATCTTGATTGTAACCAACAGATGTCCAATTGTACTTAAAGCTCACTGCACAGGAGGAAAATCATGCCAGGTACTAGAAACAAACCTAATTCCCAGGGCTAATGGAGCGTGAATCTTACAGAAGCTACTGTCACCACGTTGCTAAACCAGCATAGTTTCTAACTGCATCCCAATACCCTCACACCCACAGATCAGAATAGTTCTCATCCCCCATCAAAGAAGCTTCTCTTTGCAGAGGATGGAGACCATTGCAGAGGTCCACAACTGATCAAAATGTAGAATCCATCTGATAGGGGACTGCCCAGACCCAGTGGATATATCTAAAACATCGTTATTAATTTAAGGCTCAGGGAACATCAGAAAAGTGGGGGTAGAAAGACTGGAAGAGCCAGAGGGTCGGGAAATCTGTGAGACAATGTCTCCTAGAAGTGGAGGGGAAGCTACTCCCGTGATGCTTCAACAGCATAGCTGTCTAAACAGGACCTGAACTGTGACATTACTAGAGATGCTATTGGAGAAAGGAGAAATCTGATTGGGTCTCACTCCTACCCAATGAACTATAGGCAACCAAAAACTGCTAAAAGAGGGGAAATCAATTGTCCCCGGGAATGAGATGCCTAATTGGGTATCCAATTCCAAGTTCTCAGCCCTGAAGTCAAATACACACAAGCAACACTAAATGCCTCAGAAGGGATGCATTTAAATATTTATGCATTTACACACTAAAGTTACAATAACAAATCAAGAAAAACAGAGCCTATAAATTTGAGAGGGAGTGAGTCAGGGTACATGGAAGGAGATGGAGGGAGAGAAGGGGAGGGGGGAGGATATAATTATATTTTAATTTAGAATCATAATAAAATTTCTAATTAAAAATTAAAAAGACTGCCCTGAGATTCCATCTCAATTAGAATGTCAGTCATTAAGAAAATAGCAGATGTTGGCAATGATGTGGGTTAAAGGAAACACATACTGCTTCCGGGAATATAAACTCATCCAGCTACTATGGCAATAAGTATGAAGGTTTCTCAGAAACTACATAGATATTCCACACTACCCAGACTTCTCCTGGATGTCCGCTCACTGACCTCTAGGTTAGCATCTCCCAGAGACCCTTGCACATCAACACCAATCACATCACTAGTCACAACCGCTAGGTCACAGACCAGCCTAGGTGCCCATCAACAGGAGCATAGATAAGGAAAAACATAGGTGCCCATCAACAGGAGCATAGATAAGGAAAACATGATCTACATGCACAATGGAATGACTTCTTCAGCCATGAAGAACAAAGCCGTGTTGTTTGCAAGAAAAATGGATGCAACTGGAGAATTAAGCCAGTCTCGGAAAGACGAGTACTGTCTATTTTCTCTCATTTGTGTTCCCTAGATGTTATATACATAAAAATGTGTGCTCATATATGACATGAAAATGGATGTTGCTGTGGTCCTGCTGCAGTCTGGGTTTGGGTCCTAAGACAAGAAAGGTGCATTGGTATGAAGAAATGAATTGTCCAACCAGCAGATGAGTTTCACGCACATAGCCTGCTCCATATAGCCCAGCCGACTTTGTTTATACATTAAAAACAAGCATGTTTTTTCTATACTAGCAAACAAGCTTTTCCCATCTCCAACATTAACCTCCTGCAAAAACAAATAAGCCCAGTCCAGTTTTCCCATCCTTTACATCAAAACATCTTTAAGCCAAAACACTTATCATTCTGCTAGCTTGGCCAGTAACCAAGCCAGGTACATCCTTTCTTTACAAAAACTAAAGGTGATAAACATAGGCACACATCTTCAAGAACAATATCGCTCAAAACATACTTACAGACTAGGGGTGACCTGCCTCCAATCCTGTCAGCACTGAATTAGAACAGCTGAAGTGACACCTGCCATCCCCAGACAAGAAACCAGAGAAGCATCAGCTCCCAAAGGATTTTAGGGGAAGATATTCAAGAAAAAATGGGGTTTCCAGAAATGATCACTTCTGTCCCATGCATAATTGACACAATGACACTGAAACCACCAAGAGAATCAACGACATTAAGAGAGAAGAGCAAGTGTGCAGGCTGTGTGTTCTCTGCAGTGTGCTACATTGTCCCAAATCCACTGGACTCTTCCTGGGGGCCTTGCCTCACCTAGAGACCCATTGGGCCAGCGCTCATGCCCTGGTCTGAAGCTAGGCTGCACTTTTTCCCAACAATATATGAAACTGTCTATGGGACAAAGGAGAGCACCAGGAGAGTAAGAAAGGAGATGGCAGGGGTGTTTGTGAGGAAATGCACTCAACCACTTAATACGTGTCTGAAAATGTCCTTTGGCAACTGCTCTGTGTACAAATAGTATACACAATGAAGAACAGTGCTTAAAGAGAGGAGGGAAATAAATAATGAAATATATCTCTATTTTCATGTAATATAAAGGTGTATTTTTAAAAAATTCTAAGGAATTAGAAGCAGTAAGCAAGTTCGGCCGTGGAGCGAGGGACAGATCCGTGTCCGCACCTGAGCAAACAGCATACAGAAGAAACCGGCGGGGCGGACCTCAGTGTTGAAGCGACGTCAGCAGAGGTCCGTGAGCTCCTGTTCCTACCAGATATGCCATGCAGTCACACAAGAGCAGCTCAGGTCCCAGGGGTTCCTGGCTCTCCACCTAACAGGATCACTGCGTTGACAGCCAGCATGGCTTGACAAGCCAATGATATCTCGTGAGAACCGGAAGTGGGCGAGAGCTGGGGGCAGGGAGGTAACTCACCTTTGCAGATGGCAAAACCTTCCGTCCACACGGCCCCTCGTGCTACTGTTCCCGGTGGCAAGTGCTGTGTAGCCCTGAGTGAGGCGTGGTGCTCTTCACCCCCAAGGCTGAGTGTATGAGACACTCCAACTGTTCTCTGCTCCATCTGGGTGATGGCAGCTGTCAAGGCTGTGTGGGAGGTCATGTCCTCCCGGTAAGATGGCGGAACCGAAAACTGCTAAGCCCAGGACAGGGTGAGCTTCAGGGAGTCACAAAGACAAGAGATAGGACACCTAAAACCCAGAGTGGAAGATGGATGACAGGCGAGAGAGGGAAACAGCTCAAACAGTGTGGCCCATCGGGCAGATGGGATCGGAGGACCCTATGAAAGGGAGCCCCATCCTAGGGAAGAGACTCAGGACAAATCCACAGCCTGCACTAGCTTCAAGTTCATTGTGACTGTCTTAGTTAGGGTTCCCATTGCTGTGAAGAGACACCATGACCAAAACAACTCTTAAAAAAGAAAAAAGAAAAACACTTAATGTAATAAATCGGGTGGCTTACAGCTCAGAGGTTCAGTCCATTGTCGTGATGGTGGGACGTGGCGGTGGCGACATGGAGAAAACCAGTGGTGCTGCAGAGGAAACTGACAGTTTTACATCTCACACAGGCAACAGGAAGTGAACTGGCTCGCTGGGCATGGCTTGAGCGTATACGAGACCTCCAGCCTACCTCTACAGTGAAATACTTTTCCAACACGGCCATACCTACTCCAACAAGGCCACACCTCCTAATGGGGCCACACCCTTTGGGGCCATTTTATTTCAAACTACCACAGTGACGACTTCTCCAATGGTTTGGTTTACAGTGGACAGAAAGCCCATTTTGTTTCTCTGTATGACTTGGAGGGCAGGGGCCAGGGGCTGTCTTGACAGAGAATCTGTTGCCGGAAATTGAGCAACCAGAAGGGGTGGGGTCTGATCATAGGAAGGAAGAGTTTACTCTACCACAGCTCTGGGTGGTTTGGGATAGCAGGAGGGCCTGAAAGTGTCAGGAAGCTGGCTGACAGACTGTGAGATACAGAGGGTGACATAACCCTGCTAGAGGCTGTAAGTCATCAATTGAGGACCATCTTGGATAGTTCTGATTGCCTAGAGTCAGCTGGAGGATCAAGCCCTGGGACCACCATTCTTTTCTTCCGAGTCTGAGAACTCCAGTGGGCTACCTGACACCTATGGCCGCGTCTCCACACAGCAGCGTTATTTGTCCTAGCCAGAACCTGGAAACAATCTCGATGTTCTTTAACTGAAGAATGGATAAAGAAGATGTAGCACATTTACTCATTAGAGTACTACTCAGCAATTTTTTAAAAAAATGACATCTTGCATGTAAATTTGCATTTACATTTGCATGTAAATGCAAATAGATGGAACTAGAAAACATAAATCCTGAGTGAGGTAACCCAGACCCAAAAAGATGAATATGGTATTACTCACTCATAAGTGGATTCTAGCCATAAGCAAAGGACATTGAGCCTATAGTTCATGATCTTAGAGAAGCTAAGTAACAAGGTGAACCCTAAGAAAAACATAAATAGATCCACCTAAAAAGTCTAAACAAACAAGATCACCTGGCAAAATTGGGAATATAAGGGTGGAGGGGAGAAAGGAGGGTGGAAGAGGAAGTGGAGGAAAAGAGGGGAGGGGGGAGGAGAACTTGAGTGAATGGGATAGTTGAGATAGAAGGACACAGATGAGAGCAAGGAAAGAGATATCCTGATTGATGGAGCCATTATGGGGCTAGCAAGAAACTTGGTACTAGTGAAATTCCCAGGAGTCCACAAAAAATTGACCGAGCTAAGACCCTAAGTAATAGAGGAGAGGGTGCCCTAACTGGCCTTGCCCTGTAGAGTCAGACTGATGAATATCTTAAATATCACTATAGAACATTCATCCAGCAACTGATGGAGACAGAGGCAGAGACCTGTGTTGAAACACTGGACTGAGCTCCCAAAGTCCAGTTGAAGAGTGGGAGAAATGAGAATATGAGCAAAGAGGTCAAGACCATGATGGGCTCACCCACTGAAACAGTTTACTTGAGCTAATCAGAGCTCACCAACTCCAGCCAGACTAGAAAGGAACAAGCATAGATCCAAACTAGTCCCTCTGAAGGTGGTTGACAGGGGCATGGCTGGGGCACACTGCAGGGTCACTGGCAGTGGCACCAGAATTTATCCCTACTACTTGTACTGGCTTTTTGGAATCCATTCTCTTTGGATGGATACCTTGCTCTGCCTAAATACAGTAGGGAGGGCCTTAGACCTTTTGCAAAGCAATGTGCCTTACCCTCTTAGAAGAGTGGATGCCGGTGGGATGGGGGTGTATGTAGAGGGAATGGGAGGGAGGGAGGAAAGAAGGAAGGAAAGAAGGAAGGAAGGAAGGAAGGAAGGAAGGAAGGAAGGAAGGAAGGAAGGGGGAACTGGGATTGGTGTGTATAATGAAAAAGATAGTTTGTTTTCTTTTTTAAAAAAAATTAAATACAGCCAGGCAATGGTGGTGCACACCTTTAATCCCAGCACTCGGGAGGCAGAGACAGGCGGATATCTGTGAGTTCAAGGCCAGCCTGGTCTACAAGAGCTAGTTTCAAAACAGGCTCAAAAGCTACAGAGAAATCCTGTATCAAAAACCCAAAATAATAATAATAATAATAAAATAATTTTTAAAATTAAATACAAAAAAGAAAATATAACAACCATAAATAGATATTCAGTAAATGTAGCTACCGGTACAGTATCAGTGGATGACTTAACTCTCATACTCAGATAGGTCACACTCAGAATCAATGATGAAACTTTAGAATTAGACTATACCATAGGGCTGGAGAGACAGCTCAGTGGTTAAGAGCACTTGCTGCTCTTACAGAGAAGTTGGGTTCAGTTCCTAGCACCAACGAGGTGGCTCATAGCCATCTGTAATCACATTTCTATAGAACTGACTCCGTCTTCTGGCCTCTGTGGTCACTGCATACATGCATATATTACATATACACATGCAAGCAAAACACTCATATGTGTAAAATAAAAATATTGTCTTAAAACATAAGAGAACTGGAGAGACGGCTCAGCTGTTAGACACACTTGCTGCTCTAGAGGACCTGAGTTCAATCCGAGTACCCACTCGGTGATTCTCAGCTGTCTGCAACTCCCCTTCCAAGGAAGCCAGTGTCCTCTTCTGACTTCCGTGAACACTAGGCATGTAAGTAGTGCACAAACATATATGCCTAAAACACTCACACATTTAAAAACTGAATGAATAACATTTTAAAACTAAGAGTATAAAACAACTTCAACAGATCCCCAACAAGTAACATGATTAAAGAAATCTAGGACCAGATGAATCTACCACAATACTATATCAGATCTTCAAGAATGTGCTAAAAATACATGGACTCACTGAAATGGTGGCAGCAAGCACAGAACCTGCCCAGGTTTCAGCCAGATGGTATCCCAGTGCTGAGACGAGGAAGTGGGCATGAGCTCCCATCTTGACATCTGCTTACAAAGGAAATTTAGTTTTCTTCAATGGAGTCTCACTAGTCTATTAATCCCATGGCCAGCAGTGGATGGTTAACATAAAACAAACTCAATGGAATTCTTGCAGACCTTTTGTTTTGTATGGCTTTGCTTGGACAATTTTTGTCTCATGGTCATTTGCTTGTATATTATGGTTTCTAGTTTTGTGTTTTTATTGTGTGTGTGTGTGTTGAGTTGTGTGTTTGTATGTGTGTACATGTGATGTAGGAGTTCCTTCTGTTGGTGTGTTGCTTTCATTGGCTAAGGAATAAAGAAACTGCCTTGGCATAGTTGATAAGGCAGAAATTAAGTAGGCAGAGAAGACAGAACTGAATTCTAGGAGGAAGAAAGCAGAGTCAGAGAAAGCCATCATGGAGCCACCAGAGTCAGACATGCAGAATCTTTCCCGGTAAGCCACTGCCATGTGGCAATATACAGATTAATATAAATGGGTTAAATCAAGAGGGGGGAGTTAGCCAATAAGAGACTAGAGATAATGGGCCAAGCAGTGATTTAATTAATACAATTTCTGTGTGATTATTTCGGGGCTAAGCTAGCTGGGTGGCCTGGACGAACAAGCAGGCCCTCCTACAACATACGTGTGTTTAAGTATGTGTGTTTCTTGTGTTTTATTTTTTTTTAATCTTGTTTGTTTGGGGTTGTGTTTGCCTGTTTGCCTGTTTATTTTCTTAAAAAAAAGAGAGAGAGAGAAAGGAAGAAAGGAAGGAAGGAAGGAAGGAAGGAAGATATAGTTGGGTGGTTGGGAGGATCTGGGAGAAAGGGTAACTATAATCAGAATATATTGTATAAAAAATATCAATTAAAATGATAAAAATAAAGTGCTACCACCAATGCTACTCAAACTTTCCCATTAAAAATGGAATAAAAACTTTCAAACTAACTTTAACTGTCTTGGTACCAAAAACATACTAGGACACAATGGAAAACAACAATTCTCAAACAAATTTCCCTAATGAATTTAGTGGAAAAATTCTCCAAAGTGTACTTTTACATCTCAAGGACACATTTAGATGATGGTGTGGTATGACCTACTTGGGTTCACTCCAGGAATGCTGGAGTGACTCAACCTGTGCATATTAATAGCTGTAAAATAGCTTACGAACAGACTTAATTGGTGGCATGAATTTAAAAGTTCATTACAATCCCTGATAACCACTAAAAACAAAACTTACATTTACAAAAAGAACAAAAAGACTAACAGAAGAAAAAGCAAACATAAAGGAAGACAGTAATAGAGCAACTGAGACTCTGACGATAGAAAGTAGATTGATCACAAAATGGCAGAAGTCCTTCCTCTTCCATGATCAATTTAAATTTAAATAAACTTAAACACTTCAAATAGAAGAAATAGTTTGTCAGAATGGATTTTAGAGAAAAAAAATGATACAACTGTCTCTACCAGAGACTCTTTTTGGTTCTGATACTACAAATGTGTTGAAAGTGAAGGTGTGTGAAAAGACCACACACACAGTGACCAAGGAGAGCTTGCTTGCTATGTTAATATCAGACAAAATAAACTTTTATAAACTGTTACAATAGACAAGTATTTTATATACTGATAAAATGGTCAACTAAACACAAAGGTAGAGGAATTGTAAACACATTTGTTTTATGGAGTTCTGCTGACTTCAAAACATGAAATAATCTTAACAGATCTGAAGGGGAAAATGGCAATTTTACAAAAGCAGTTGGGGATTTCAATACCTCAACCTTCAACGGTGATTAGAATAGTTAAACTAGTCAATAAGCAACTACATAATGAAACAGATACCTAACACAGGAAAGCCATCGGAAATACACACTCCTCTCATGGGCCATGTCCATACAAATTGTGTATGGGACACTCTTTCCAACAATAGGAAATACACTCTCCTCTCATGGGCCATGTACTTACACAGTGGTGTATCGGGACACTCTTTTCAACAATAGGAAATGGACACCCCTCACATGGGCCATGACTTTACACAGTGGTGTGTTGGGACACACAACAAGCCACCATACATTAGAAAAGAGCAGCTCATGCAAAGCATCCTCTCTGAACATATGAGGATGAAACTAGAACTGAATCAAGAAAACTTGAAAGCACGCAAATGTTTAGAAATTAACAAATTTCTAGATACCATGCCAAGTCAGAATTATTAAGGGGATGTGAGACAATACTTTGATATAGGTAGAATAAAACACAACACAGCAAAAAGCTATGGAATGCAGAAAGAGCAGAGTAAAATGTGTGGCTACAAATATCTACACTATAAAAGAGAGATCTCAAACCAATAACCATTGGAAATAAGTATACTGACCCATAGATATGACATACATAGATGTCACATATACATTTTAAAAAAAGTTGTGTCTTTAATATTAAGGAAGTGTTTTCTTTATGGTACTTTTTCTATGATGGAAAAACAGATACACAGACTGATACTTTTTGAACATTCAAGCCCTAAGACAGTTTATCACTTATGCTAACATGGTGTCCATTTCTTCCATATTGTCTTAAATATGGCAGATCATTTATAAATTTTCATTCAGCATACACTTTTTGGGCTACTAGCTTGGTTCATAAGTGGATTTATGTCGACGTCCCTGCGAGTTCTCTCTCTGTTCCTGTATTCGCAGCCAGGTTCCCAGTTGACCCCAAATATTGGCTTTTAAACTTTAAATCTCTAATTGTTAAATGCAATTAAACTTATGGCAATAGATGGTCTGACCTCACACGTGCATTATTTGAGGTTTATTTCAGAGGAGGGATGCAAATCTTAAAACCTGGTGGTCACTGGCCACCACTGCCAAGTGCAAATTCTCTATTTGCCAAACTATTCTTTTGGTGTATTTCCACACTTGGTTTCCTTCCTTTCTGGAACTCTGGCTTGGCCTTCTCATCTTAACACTGTTTTTGCTCTAAGACTACTTGACAGTATGCCTTTAGAACCTGCTCTCCTTGAATCTTCCCATTGTCATTCCAGCAACTGATCATTCATCTAACCCAGCAAGAAAATGACTCACAAGCTATACAGCATGGCTGTGACAAAGTTAAGTCAGACCCGAAAGCATTGTGAATTTAATGGCAATAGTAGTCTACCCTCTCAGGTGTGAGCCCCTCATGGTGTGTAGGGAGAGGTGTTGGTTATAAGTGTGGATCCTGAGAATGGTACCTAGTCCCCAAACTGCCTGAACCTGCATGAAAAAAAAATAAAATACAAAAAGAAGAATAGCTCTAGGCACCAGTAAAAATTATAAGACCCCATTGCTAGGCTATTGTAGAATAATAGTTAAAGGTGTGTTACATTTGTTTATGCTGTGGAAAATTTGTTCAATGATGCAAAGATGTGTTGCATTCTTTTATGTTGCATTTGTTTAACTCTGTAAAGCTGCATTACTTTGCCTGCCTAAAATACCTGATTGGTCTAATAAAGAGCTGAACAGCCAATAGCTAGGCAGGAGGAAGGATAGGCAGGGCTGTCTGGTAGAGATAATAAATGGAGCAAAAAACAGGGAATAGCAGAGTCGAGATGCAAGAAAAGAAGAGGAGGACACTAGGGGCCAGACACCCAGTCACACAGTAAGTCACAGCTTAATAGTAAAAGTAAGATATACAGAAGTCATTGAAGGAAACAATTAATAAATGGGATCTCCTGAAACTGAAAATCATCTGTAAAGCAAGGAATACAGTCAACAAGAAAAAATGGCAGCCTACAGAATGAAAAAACATCTTCACCAACCCCATATCAGACAGAAGAATGATCTCCAAAATATACAAAGAACTCAAGAAATTGGTCATCAAAAGAACAAATAATCCAATTAAAAAAAAGTGGAATACAGACCTAAACAGAGAACTCTTAACAAAGGAATCTAAAATAGCTGAAAGACACTTAAGGAAATGCTCAACATCCCTAGCCAACAGAGAAATGAAAATCAACTCTGAGATTCCATCTTACAACTGTAAAAATGGCCAAGATCAAAAACACTGATGACAACTTATGCTGGAGAGGTTGTGGGGTAAAGACAACACTTCTGCATTGCTGGTGGGAATGCAAGCTGGTACAGCCCCTTTGGGTGTCAGTGTGGTGATTTCTCAGAAAATTAGGAAACAACCTTCCTCAAGACCCAGCAATATCATGTTTGGGTATATATCCAAAAAATGCTCAATCATACCATAAGGATATGTGCTCAACTATGTTCATAGTAGCATTACTTGTCATAGCCAAAACCTGGAAACAACCTAAAAGCCCATTGACCAAAGAATGGATAAGGAAAATGTGGTACATTTACACAATGAAGTACTACACAGCAGAAAAAAAATGCCATCTTGAAATTTGCAGGCAAATGGATAGATCTAGAAAACATCATATTAAGTGAGGTAACCCAGATCCAGAAAAACAAATATCATATGTACTCATTAATAAGTGGCTTTTAGACATAAAGCAAAGAAAACCAGCCTACAATTCACAATCCCAGAGAATCTAGACAACAGTGAGGACCCCAAGAGAGACATACATGAATCTAATCAACATGGGAAGTAGAAAAAGACAAGATCTCCTGGGTAAATTGGGAGCGTGGGGACCATGGGAGAGGGTAAAGTGGAGGAGAGAGAAAGGGAGGGGAGCAGAGAAAAATATACAGCTCAATAAAATCAATTTAAAAATTTACAGAAATAAGGAAAGAAAAAAGCCCAGAGTAAAAAGGTAGACGAAATAATTTAAGAAAAGCTGGCTAGAAATAAGCCAAGCTAAGGCTGCACATTTGTAAGTAAGAATAAGACCCCTGTGATTTATTTGGGAGCTAGGTTACAGCCCTTCAAAGAATGAAGAGCCAAAAGAGTAAGAGTTTAAAAAAACCAACTAGACAATGATGGAGCCAGATTGCCTGTCTATGGGCTTCACCTCTTCTCAGGAGACATCTCTTGCTCACACCACAGTTACCCATGGGCGGTAGTTTTCCTTTTGATAGTGATGGTTGTTCAGTCAGCAGGAAAGCCACCTACTTACTCTGAGCAGCCTCAGCAGAGGCAGAACAAAGCTCAGTTGAATCACAACTTCATGGAAGGTTGCCTAGACAACTAAACTCAGGCCCCACCCACAGTGCCTGGCAACCAAGGCCAGTCAAAGGTGCAGCAGAAAATGGATACTCCTCTACAAGAGGCTTCAGATGGATCCTTGAACCATGAAAACACAGACAATGGATCTGAACATGCTGGGGTTGGATTATCCGAGCAAACTGGCGGCAAAACATCCAGCCAAACTGTTAATGCCAGGTCTGGACAGACTGACCCAAGAACTCCTGAAGAGGCTTCTCAGTTGACTGAGCACAGAAGAACATCTCAGCAGGCTGAGCACAAATCATCTGTCCAGGCTGACAGAAGAACTTCTGAGCCCCCTAATCAGCAATCGCCCAGTTTGCTTGAGGGAAAAGCCTCTGAGAAGATAGATGACCGAGTGCCGTTGCCCTCTGGTGGGAAAGCTTCTGAGAAGACTGACCAAGGACCTTTGGAGTATGATGAGCAGACTTCACCAGACCAAGATGACTATAAGACCTCAGGAAAGAGTCAACGCCAAGTCTACAACCAAGATGATTTCCTGGATGAAGATGACACCGATCAACACAGGTTTAGTGAGGACAACACCCAAATTAGCCACGAAACTGAAAAACAGGCTGACCACCGCTCATACTACAAAACACTTGCCCAGGCTGAGAACCGCGCATTATCTGACATCGGTGACAACCAAGAGATCAAAGAAGCTGACGTCAAAGTACAGCCTTGCAAATTTGAAGATAGCCAAACGGACATCAGATCCAAGGTCTCAACTGGCGAGGAAACAGAAAGTGCAACCGCTATCCAAGCTTACACCCTACCTGATACTGAATTCACCAGCAATTCCCAGTCCTCGTATGAAAAACTGCCCTCCATCAGCTCCAAAGGGTACTACACCTCCAGCCAAGACAAATTGCAGACCACAGAAGTCACTATTGTAGGTAAAAGGGAGATCTGATTTCTGCCTGGGAGGTTGGAGGACAGGACAGGACCTGTGGTGTTAGGAACAAGACCACGGGGGTAGAAAGATGCAGGTTAAATCAGAGATGAGGAATAAACTCATGTAATGTCTTATGTGCTATCCATAGGTTTTAGGAAAGGTGTGAAACAAAAGAGATATGTTGCCTCCTGGTTTTCCTCTGGATTCTCACGAAGGATCGGTGGAGCCAGGATTTAGGAAACCATTGGTTTCAGGTTCTGCTCCTAACTCTGTGTCACTCAATCACTTCCCATGATGGGTGTCTAACCATAGCAAAGGAGATGTAAAGTTAACTGGAAATCCTTGTGTTGGAGAAAGTATTTGAAGTAGAGGAATATAAGATATCCTCCAACCAAGTTTTGAGGTGCTTTATAGTGCTTAAGGATGAGTTGGCTCTGCCAAAGAACTGGCTCTGCGTATCATAGCAGTTCATGGTTACTGGGAAAGATACATTCTCTCCTTGGTGTAAGCACTGGTAATTTACCCATGCTTCTGTAAATAACCTTTGAGCCATGCTCTTGTATGGAACCCTTAAAGGTCATTAGTTTCTCTCTCTCTCTCTGTCTCTCTGTCTCTCTGTCTCTCTCTCTCTCTCACACACACACACACACACACACCATGAAAGTAGCACAACTACTATCTTTCTTAATTCTCGGTGTTAAATCTTAATTCTTGGCTTTAAATTTCATTAAATCTAGATCCCAATGATAGTGACAGCAAAAAAAAAGTGCTATTACTTTTAAGTTTATTTTCTAAAAAAGATAAATCTTTGGGGGATTATTTTAATTTCAGGATACAGAATTTGAGCAAAGAAAGAGTTCTCAGAGATCGAGCCAAACTTACAGGAGGAGGTTCCCTCCAATCATTTTTGAAGACCCTTATCAAGTTGCACTCTGCTACATGGAAAAGCACAACATTCTTCAGATATTCCAGGTAAAGCTCTTAATTCTTAACTTTTCTTCCTGGGTGTGGGCTAGTTCAGAAATTAGTGTTTTAACCAAAAAAAAGTAGATGAGAAATACCAAGCCAATGATACCGTGATATTAAGTTCATCGAAAGCATTGGAGACCATGTAGGATGGTTGTTGGGGTAGCATTTGGCCAATAATTATCATTTTAGCTTTAAATAAGTGTATAGGATAAAAATCAGGGAAAAAAAAAACAACCAAGTTTGAGGGCTCTTTAGAGCCGAGTCTTCAAAAGCAGACCATTCTCAGGACCACCTGAGAGCAACATTCTTCAGAAGGAAATGATAGAAATAACAAATTCCTTCCGGTTCCTGAATCATAAATCTCACTGATGACAGGGTTTAGAACTGGAACTTCCTTTAAAGAGATTTCTTGGACAGTATAGAACTATGAGAGATTATTGCAGCTGAAATTTGGTTGTTTTGTTCACCAGGTATGTCTCTTTTATCCGATAAGCAATGCACATATCCATCTATGACAGCGTGTGTTTGGAGTGACTGTTTAGACAGGTTAAAATATGAGTAGTTTGCCTCTTGTGAAAGCATCCAAAATAGTAAAGTTTGAAGCAGTGTATAGAGGAGCGGTTCTCAGCCTGTGGGTCCCCACCTCTTTGGGGGTCAAACAACCCTTTCACAGGGGTCACTTCAGACCATCAGAAAACATCATATTTACATCAGAAAATCATATTTACATCATGATTCATTAGGGTAACAAAATTACAGTTATGAAGTATTAATGAGAATGATTTTGTGATTGGGGGTTCAGAACAACATGAGGAACTGTATTAATGGATCGCAGTATTAGGAAGGTTGAGAACCACTGGGACAGAGGAAGGAACAAATACCTTGCTCTATGAGCACCACCATTCAGATTCTAAGTTGGTCACACATCCATGAGTTTAGGACATTACTTAGCTTCTATGGCTCTCAGATTCCTCATATAAAATGGGGATTTGAAATATCTATTTCATTCGCTCTGCTTTATGATGTTTCCTTCTTAAAATATCCTCTGATTTGTACAGTATAAGTGGCCAGGTTTCTGTCTTTAATCAGAGAACCAGTAATTGCTAAACAAAACTAGGGAATGTATTTAGGAAAGCAGAGTCCAGGGGCTGGCAAGATAGTTCAGTGGATTAAAGCCCTTGCCTTTTGATCTACTCAAGACGTAAGTCACAAAACAATCCCACACCAGTTTGGAATTATGATTTAAAAATGGGTATTTATTTAAAGGAAAAAAACATACAGATGACTGTCCCAGACAACAACCCTCTGTGCAATCAGGAAAGGAACCTAGTAGCTGGAAGTGGAGCCAGAAGCAAGAGAGTAAGCACATGGCTACCACTGCTTTTTAAAGCAAACAAGACCACACGCCAAAGTGGGCTGGTATCTTAAAGGCTATTAACTGAAGGAGCAGAAGGAGCTCCCGCAGCACCTCCCCCTTTTGTTTAAGCAAGAGAGTTCTAAATCCAATACAAAACAATATACACTGGGAACAGATATTAAGTATAAGATTAGAATTACAATCAGCATAAACAATATTAAGCAAGGAACATATGCTAAATGTCTTAATAAACATTCTATCCAATGGAGTCTATATCTTGTTTAGGAAATGGCTTGGCTAGATCATAAGAGGACGGTAACTATGACTATCTAATCTTTTTTTAATATTTATTTATTTATTATGTATACAATATTCTGTCTGTATGCCTGAAGGCCAGAAGAGGGTGCCAGACCTCTTTACAGATGGTTGTGAGCCACCATGTGGTTGCTGGGAATTGAACTCAGGACCTTTGGAAGAGCAGGCAATGCTCTTAACCACTGAGCCATCTCTCCAGCCCCGACTATCTAATCTTCAACCCTATCAAAGGCCTGAGAAGGGAAATAATATTACTTGAGTAGGCAGGAAGTACAAGCAAGTAGCTTCCAAAATGAGCAATATATGACAGAAACAATTAGCTACCTGAGCAATCACCCAAAGTCTCATTTTGCAACATTGAAGCAACCAACTTTGGCTATGGCCTAGAATAACTGACAGACCATTTTCAAAGGCAAGAAATTTTTCAAAACTGTCTTACCCTGTCTTGACAAGATTTGACAGTCCTGTTTATCCATTTCTGGATACTATATCTTGTCAGTGGTTGAGGCATGGGCACTTCTTTGCCCAAAGGCCAGTTTTTGCAAGAAGAAAACAGGATCCAAGTGGAGTGTCTTTGGTGCTCAACATTCTCTAGAGAATAGATCGGTGCTGCCAGGAGCAATCATGTCTCAAGTCAACAAAACCCTAAGTTATTTAAATGCCATGTTCCACAGATCCTTGAAGTGGTTGAAGATTATCTATCTATGCAGAATATAATCTCTATGTATCTAAAGAACCTGATTAGTCTAACTATAAGTATGACAAACATAGATGACTATTGATCTATAATTCTTAATACCTATCTAAATTAAAGACTAAGACAATAAACAACTGTACAGTAAATAAGGACAATGACCTCCAAATGTAAACAATGTATAAGTATCTTGATCAGAGGTAGAAATGTACACTGTAATATGATAAATATATATCAGTACATAAGAAATGTTTTAAACAGAGGTAGAAGCATGCATGCATACAATATTCAATATAATTTAACTTTGTATCAATAATATACAAAGCTTTCTGGCCAGAGTTCTATCCCCAAAACCCAAAGGAGAGAGAACTGACTCCATAGAGCTGTTCTCCAAGCTTCCAGGCTGGACCAAGGTACAATGTACACACACACATGCATACACATACATACACATTAATACAACTTTCCTACATGTACTAAGGTACATACACACACACATGCATGCACATACATACACACTAATACAAGCTCCCTGCATGGATCAAGGTATATAAACACACACACTCACACATGTACACACACGCTAATGCAAACTCCCACATGGATCAAGGTACACACACACATGCACACATGTACATACACACAAATACAAGCTCCCCACATGTATCAAGGTATACACACACATGCACACACACATGCATACACATACATACACACTAATACAAGCTCTCCCATGTACCAAGGTACACACACATGCACACACATACATACACACTAACGCAAGCTCTCCTCATGTACCAAAGTACACAGACACACACATGCACACACGTACATACACACTAATGCAAGCTCCACACATGTGCAAAGGTACACACACATGCATACATGTATATATACACATTAAAAATAAGTTTAATTTTTAAAAAAGTTTCGTCTATTCTATAATTTTTTAAATTGAAGAAAAAATAATTCTTATAAATGGAGTGTGATATTAAAGAAAATAAATTATCAAATATATATATTGTTCAATAAAAATATATATGAAGTGGCTGAATATATAGCTCAGTGAGAAGATACTTGCCCCACATGCACAAGGTTTCCAGCACTATAAAATCAATTTATTAATTAATTTAATTAAAAACTTCAAGTATATATATTGAATACAGAATTGAGTAGTACAGATACATTTAGCATATTTTAATATGTTATTCCTGAAATGAACATGATTGTTATTCCCTGCAAATGAGATGCTTGCTTGCTTCGTGACAGCATTTTGAGTTTGAGTTATTCAACAACAGTAAAAGGTATGGAAGTTAATCTCATAAATCTGATATAGCCTTCCTCATTTAATACTAAGACAAAACATGATTTTTATGTTTTAAAGTCAAGTATTTTGGATGATTATATGTAAATCCCCAGTGCCATTCTTTTATTCCCTTTTAAGAACTCTTTTTTAACTGTTTAAAGCAAACAATTTATTAACTGATCATCTAGCAACATCGCAGTTCTCAAACGCTTTGCAACTTTCCCACCATCTCTTTGATCTTGGAAACAACCAAAAAGATGCATTGCCCTTTAAATAAAACTTTTAGCCCTTCAAATTTGATCTTGATTTGACTGATTTCATCCAAAGAAAGAAAGTAAGATGTTTCTTGGGGATATGGGAATGCCTTTAGAATGGCTAGGGCAGTAGGAGCTGACTGCAAACCTCTTGGAACCAAGTGTGGTGTGGTGTGCTTTCTCTCAGCAGATCACTGAAAACTTAGTCTATGAAAAGCCGGATGACCCTCTGAACTTCATGCTAGACCAGGTATGGAGTGGGAGAGAACAAGCCTTCTGTTCTCATTGTCAGAACACAGCACACACACACACACACACACACACACACACACACACACACACACACACACACAGATGGACAAAGCAGACCATGAACAGCTCCAAGCCATCATGAAGGAAACGTACTGCAGCTTCCATCCAAGCATTTTTACTCAAGTCCAGAACAAATCTAGGGATGAGGGCTCACCTCTTGAATGCCAGTGCTCAGGGAGCAGAGGCAGGCAGATCTCTGTGAGTTCAAGGCCAGCTAGGGTTACATAGTGAGACCCTGTCTCAAACTGGAATAGAGCGGCTCAGCATCACAGAAGGCCCCCTCCTCATTAGCTCCCACAAATGAGTTGCTTATTTTGACCTCTCTAAGAGCTTGCTCACTTTTCTTTAAAATTTTACTGTCAAACATGAATCATGAAACACTTTTGTTGAGACCTGTGAGCTCTCTGAACTGTCTTTGCTCAGTGCTGTTTTTGTCTTCCCTCTTTTGCCCCAGATTCTGTCTGGGAGATGGAGCCTTCTGTTGCATGTAGCTATTCATCCATTTTCAGCACTGCATGCTATTCATTGGGTAGACTACTATGGCTGATTCATTCTCTTTTCCAAGGACATGCAGAATATTTCCAATTTGGAGTTTTTACAAAAAAACCTTGTAGTAAGCTTTCCCACCCGGGTCGTTTAGAGGTATATCATCACTCTGGGCTGTATACTTTAATTGCTGGATTGTAGAACATGTATCTGCTTAGCTTCAAACGGATTGTTTTCATTTTCCAACATGAGTGTACCAGCTTGCACCCCTCCCCGCTACAGCTCTGTAACTTTACCAGTGTTCATTGTTGCCACTGTATTTAACCGTGGCTGTGCAGGTAAGTAGGTAGTAAAATTCACAGTGTCCTTTTGCCTTTTCCTGGCTGATGGGCACTGGCATGCTTTTCCATCTGTTTACTGGCCATTTGCAAACACTTAGTTTTCTATAGTATTACTTCATGTCTTAGTCCTTAGCAACAGGCTTCTGTATGTTCTGGCTGTGGACATTTGGTTAATCACATATGTTTGTATATCCATCCACTCTCTGTCTGGCCCTCTAGTTCTTATCTTTTGATGAGCAGAAAGTCTCAAGCTTAATATCAACTGTAACAATATTTTTATTTATGATAAATACTTCCACTGTCTTATGTTAGAAGTTTCACCCACATTTGACTATAGTTTCCTAAATTAGTGTGTGTGTGTGTGTGTGTGTGTGTGTGTGTGTGTGTGTGTGTGTGTGTGTAAACTGGAGGGTTTCTTTGTTACCTTTCAAATCTATGTCTACAATCCTGAATCAGTTTTGTATATCATAGGAGACTGGGTAAAGACTCACTTTTTTCATTCATCCAGAAACCAGCCCCTTTTAGTAAACATCATAGTTTACACATTGACTTGTATTTCACATATTTATTAATACTTGCTTCGAAATAAGACTCTTAATTATTGCGACTGGAATAACTCAGTACCTAGTAGAGAAAGCTTGCCCACTTTATTCTCCTTTAAACATATCTCTGATATTCTTAGAGCTCTATTTCCATATTTGTTTTAAGAATTATTAATGAAGTTACATAGTAATATGTAATATATACTTCCATATACATACAAGCATACACCAGTCGGATTGTGTGTGTGTGGTTGCTTTTGGTCTCAACTGGGTCATTATTCGGGGAGAATGATAACTTTAAAATAAATGCTTCCCATCCTTCTTGGCCATTCTTTTAGGTTTTAAGTTCTCTCAGTACATTTACTATCTGCATACATGTTGTTCATGTATTTTGGTGGTTTCCTTGTGGGTATTTAATGTTTATGATGCTAGTGTATGTAGAAATTTTTAAATTGTGAGGATCTAACTAGCTGGCATGCAGAAATACGGTTTTGCTATTCTTATAGTCATTAGCCTCACTGACCCTGACTTGGTTCTAGTGAAGTATTTCCAGATATGTTGAAGCACTGGGGGTTTCTACAGACACATGCACATCATCTGTAAGTAGTCTTTTGACCTTTCCCATCCTTCTTGCTCCCTCGTCTGATCACCTGCGGTGCAGGTCTTCTCTGTGATGCTTCATGGCCATCTTCCTCTCTTCTCCTCCCTACAGAAAGGCTGATCTCTAGGAACTCAATTAGGCTTGTGTCCTGATTCTCCACTGGGCTAAGACCATGAGAAACCCTGGATGAGGAGCAGGAAGAAAAAGAAAGGCATGCTTAGGTTTATTTCTGTGGCCTTCTTTATGAGTACATGCTGATCTGTCTGTCTGGAGGCATCTTATTTTGCATGACTATTACCTTTTGGATTCCAATAATATTCAAATCATACCTCAATGTGCAGTGCACATGCACGAACATGAATGCACACACACACGCACGCACAGGCACACACACACACACACACACACACACACACACACACACACACACACCTTCAGGCCTAAAGTTACTTCTACTGTCTCTAGCTTTGATTATCTTGCTCCATATGATTCCCCATATGTATTTCTTTTTAAGTAATCCCTTTCCCCTCATAGAATTCTACTGTGAATGTATGATCTGTTTTTCTATTTGTTGTTGTTTTGTTTGGGATAATGACCGATGCAGCACTCTGGTTAGAGATCTCCAGAATAATCAATGCTAGCCGGGCGATGGTGGCGCACACCTTTAATACCAGCACTCGGGAGGCAGAGGCAGGCAGATCTCTGTGAGTTCAAGGCCAGCCTGGTCTACAGAGCTAGTTCCAGGACAGGCTCCAAAGCCACAGAGAAACCCTGTCTCGAAAAACCAAAAGAAAAAAGGAAAAAAAAGAAATATAAGCCGGAATAATCAATGCTGAATGCAAGTACCTGCTTTGATTTACCTTATTTGCTCTTTAAAAAAAATATCTTTCACTGCTTCACTATTAAATATGATGTTTATTGTTTGTAACTGTCATTGCTCATTTTAAGTAAGTTCCCTTCTCATATATTTTCTGAGATTTTAAAATAAATTTTATCAAATTCAAAATCCTTTACCTTTAGAGATGATTGTGTGAATTTTTTTTGTTCTTATTTTAGCAAAAGGGAGGGTTTTTTTTCACTTTTAGAGCTTTTCAATCATACGTACAGAAAACTGCACAGATCTGAAGGGCTCTTCCATGACTCAAAGCATGGAGCAAAAGCACAGAAAATCAGTACAAATGCATAGCTATTGTGGCAGCTTAGGTGAAAATGGCCTCATGGGCTCGTAGGTAGTGGCACTATTAGGAAGTGTGTTCTTGCTGGAGTAGGTGCAGCCTTGTTGGAGTAAGTGTGTCACTAGGGGGCAGACTTTGGATTTTCAGATGCTCAAGCCAAGCCCGGTGTCTCTCTCTTCCTGCTGCCTGAGGGTCCAGATGTACATCCTCTCTCAGTCCCTCTCCAGCTCCACGTCTGACTGCAGGCCACCATGCTTCCCACCATGCTGACGATGACTAAACCTCTGAACTGTAAGCCAGCCCCAATTAAATGTTCTCCTTTATGGGAGTTGTTGTGGTCATGATGTCTCCTCACAGCAACAGAAACCCTAAAACAGCTTTATTGAAACTAAATGTGAAGAGCACACTCCAATAAGCAAAGTCATTCAAACACATGGCTCGAGAGCTGCCTTGTTTCCAGTCCAGGGGCTTTTGGTTCTAAAGGAAGGGTTCCCTGAAGAGTTGGGTAGTTCTTGGACTGACCTAAATTATATAATCTCGTGCTTACTGAGAATGTGCCTGCCATCCCATAATCCTCTCTGTTGGAGTGAGGAAAATGCTATGCAGCTCAGACATGGTAGCCCCTAAGTTAGGTCACCTTGGGACACTCTACTTCTTTTGTATACATGTGTCTCTTGGGAATCCCCTCCTAGGTTTCACTTCCTAAATGTGGTCTTATTTTTCCTGTTCTTTGAAGGGGGTCATCATACGATCCTTAGGGTGATCTCCAGCAGTGCAGGGGATGATAAAGGCTTGCCTGGGGTGGCCTTTCCAGTTTCTCTGTTCTAGAGCTAACCTTATGGTTCACAGTTCTGCTTCCCTCTCTCAAAATCAAGACAGCATGTTAGCAGCTCCTCAGAACTGGACTAGGTGCCTTACCCTCTCTCCTACATGAAATATTCATTATTGCTACTTCTAAATTAATGTCCTTTAAAATGTAACATGAAAGTAATGAAATATGTATTGATTACTTAAGAGCTTTCTTCCTTGATCAACAACATGATTGAGATTCACTCATAGGGTTCATATTGTCATTCTTTTTTTATTTGCAAATTCTCTATTCTGAGTTATATATCAATGATCCTTCGTGGGTTATTATGTGTGACACTATAGTGAACATAGAGTTATACTGATTTCTTGACACACATACCCATGTATTTCTAGTGTTCACATATCCAAACCTGGGATTTTCTGAGGTATAGTATATTGCCATAAATTAAACTTTAAGCTTTTATATTTTATCTATGCTGTCATGTGTGTGTGTGTGTGTGTGTGTGTGTGTGTGTGTGTTGGGTCCCATGGACCAGGAAGTGTGTTCAGAGTCAGAGGACAACCTTCAAGAGTCTGTTCTTTCGACACCTCTTCTAAGGATCCCAATTATATGGATTTGAGGTCACTTGAAGTTGTCCTACAGCTAACCTGAGACCTGGTAGAAAGGATAACTGGAAGCCCCATGGTTGAATCTAGTGTCTAGAAACAGTTAGCCAGAGAGGTCTCTGGAATCCTGAGTTCTTCACTGTTCACAATTGAAAGACAAAATGTTAGTGCCATTGGGTGAGAAACTAGGTGAGATGATGATTTCGGTCATGGTTCGCTGAGCTTCCCATGTCAGGGTAAAGCCACAAACAAAACTGTTGGGAAGCTGACGTAAGCACATGGCTCTCCCTCCTTTTTCTATTTCTTCTCTAAATCTCCTGTGATCGTCCTTTACCTCAATCCTCTTCCAAAACTGTGATCTTTAATGTCATAAAAACGTGCCATGGGCCAACTGAAAAAAAATGTCTCCAGCATTCTCTTCCTCAGCCCTGAGACTTTTGACACAGTAATCACTTCTCACCTTCAACTCTACGTCTTTCCTAACTCTCCTCCACCCCTGAGGGCCATCTTTCCCCTAGACAGGTGGCCATCCCTTGGGCGTTCTCCAAGGGTTAATCTCTATAGACTTGACTATCTCCATACTAATCACGGAGTATTCTTCTGTCTCTAGTTACTGACACAATGCAATTCCAAAGTCCTCACATCTCACAGTTATCTCTCAGGGCTGGAAATATATTATGCCATGCCTTTTCAGGTTTAGGGTTTCTGATGAGAAGTCTGTTGTAGTTCTGAAGAATTTGCCTATGATCATAAGTTGGTGTCTTTCTCCTTCAGTTCCCCTCAGCTTTCAATTGTCTTTTCCTGATCCTTAGTCTAAGAAATTTAGCTATAATGTACTGTGAAGAAATCAGTTTGGGGCTACGCTTATTTAGAATTTTAAATGCCACTCACACTTGAATTCCCATCTCTTTTCTTATATTGGGAAGGAGGATTCTACTATAATTTCAATGAATTGGTTATTTTTTCCTAAATATATTTATGTTTATGTGAGTGCAAGTGAGAGAGAGAAATAAAGGGGGGATGAGGATGTCAATGGAAAACAGAAAAAGATAAAGAGTGCCTTGAGACTGGAGTTCAGGTGGTTGTGAAGTGTCTAACCTGGGAACTGTGTGTGTGTGCATTCATCTGTGAAAACACGGGCATTGTGAGTGCCTTAGAGCGCATGTGCAGGCCAGAGGACAACCTGGAGGGTCATTCTTCATCTTCTACCTTGTTGGAGACAGGGTCCCTTTGTTGTTTTTCCCCTGACTATACCAGGCTAACTGGCTTTGAGTGTCTGCTGGGAATTCTCTCTACCTCCCATATCCCTGTAGGAAGACTAAGATTTAAAATGCTCCTGCCTCAAATCAGGTTTTTATGTGGATTTGAACTCAGGCCCTCATGTTTGTGCAGTGAGTATTTTTGCTTTTTACCCATCTTCATAGCTCCTTTTCATCACTGAGAGTTGAATTAGAAAAATCACTTTATGGGGGCTGAGTCAAATGCTCGCTGTGTAGATGTGAGGACCTACCCAGCACTTTAATATTTTAGGGAGTAGTTTAGTCCATCTTGTTCTCAAACCAATGGTTCACGACCTATGCAGTTCGTGACTCCTTTGGGGGTTGAACGGCTCTTCACAGGGGTTGCCTAAGACCATCAGAAAACATGGGTATTTACATTATGATTCATAACAGTAGCAAAATTACAGTTATGAAGAGGGCTCCTGGAGCTGCAGTTACAGGCAGTTGTGAGCCACGAGATCTAAGTTCTGGGGACCAAACTCAAGTCCTCTACAAGAGAAGTGTGTGCTTTTAACCACTGAGCCATCTCTCCAGACTCTGTATATCTTGATTTTGTAACGGTTTATCTCGAGATGACACCATGGATCTTCACTCATGGAGTCTAAATTATTTGTGCTTACTCAGTCCAAGGACTTTCGTATTTTAAACTTCTACATATTTAACTTCTACAGGAGGTAGTGATTCTGAGGAGACAAAGATTCCCAGTGGGAAATTTGTCTTTTCTTCTTCTCCTTAGGTACAGAAAATGATCCGATACAGAGACCAGCGGAGGGGCATCTGAAGACTAACTCTCGCCAGCACTGTGCTCTGTCACCCACGTCAGCTCTGTGCTCCTCCCTCCCTGGAAAAAAAATGTGTTTTCAGCAGGTCTTGACGGTGACTCTGCCTAAGTGTGTTCTCGGTTTAGGTCAGAATATATAGAGTGCCTTTGTAAATCTCACATGACTATTACAGGTATCTCTGGATAATCCCACAAAATGCACACACTATGGCTTCTTATCACTGCCTGCTTCATTCTGCCATTGAATGAATGAGGTTGAACCTTCCCCTGGCTTTTGCCTACAGAAAAACTCAGGCATGTGTTCATACCCTACACACATCTGGGCAGGTGAGGCAATGTCACTTCCTCGTCACCTTTATCCCCTAGAGAAATTTGTATCAGGCGGAATGTGCAACCAGTCCAACTGGTATTTAGCCGTCAAATGCTTTAACTCAGTCTATCTGGTATGAGAGTATCTGGTCAGAAATCATATTTGAGATGATTGTTCGATTCTATTTTTGTACGGCAAACATTTTAAAGCTTTTCTATGGGAACACCAATGTGGACTTGACTCTTGGTATTGTTAGCTAATGACGAGGTAAGACTGTGTGACTATACGGCAATGGATTATGCTTGTTTGACATTCACACACAAATCTGCTGTCCTGGCTCTGACAATTTCTTTCTCGTAATCGTGCCCCAAGCACTCCTGCATGGTTTTCTGATTGCTTAGCTTTTCCTTTAAGTTGTTCATGAACTGTGTGTGTGTTCAAACTCAATAAACGCTCTCTATGCAGATGCAGCTTGTCAGCCTGGAGGCTGAGCTGAAAGCTGACCAACAAGCGGTGACCTATGGAATACACTAGCGTGATGGAAACTAATAACCTACAGCCTGAGTGGCCATCCCTGTTACTAGTGACAGAAACATGGAGGCTTCAAGGCCATGGCGTGTTAAGGGATGATTCTGTGCCGGCTTGGTGGAGCACACTTTTAATCCTAGCATTTAAAAGCCAGAGAAGGACAACTTGAGGTTCAAGACCAGTCTGGGCTATCTGACAAGATGATCTCATGTATAAAAAGAAATGAAAGGGGGCTGATAAAATGGCTCATATAGTACATTCCACAACAGCAGGTCAACCTGAGTTCAGCCCCTGAATCTCACAGTCAAATGAAGGAACTAACTCTGAAAAAAACAAAAAAGTCCTCTGATCTCCACTGTCACTGTAGTGCGCATGTCCCACCGCGACCTTCCCCACACACACATCCTACACATGCCACAACACGGTAATAATCATAAATAAAATTAACTTTAAAGCACTAAATTTAGGGGTTTTTATGTCTGGGCCAAGTATTAGATAGTTTGACCAAGTTTCTACAGGTGGAGCACCTCTGATCCAACCACTCCGGCAGCTGTGGCCATGCCCTCAGTTTATCTCCAAAGCCTTCCACAGCCTTTGTGACCTCCCATCTGTGACCTCCCATCGTGACCTCCCATCGTGAGGCGGTGGACCAAAGGGGATGGGCGGGCTGTGATGTCTTCTGCACATAGTCACCTGAGAAAGAAGAACCACGTGCACAACACTTCCCATATCGCGACTCAGGCGCTCTATACAAAGGCATCTGAAGAGGACATTAATCAGCAGCCACTCCTAAGTGGCAGGAAGTAGGTCCCCCGGGCCAGAAGTAAGCACTCAGTACGGGAATCTGAGTGCAGCCAGCTGGGGAGCAGGAGGCGGGGGCTTGGAATTTGCCCTCTATGACTAGATACAAAGAGGACAGAGTCGCCATGTAAAAAAAAAATGTGGGGGCCAAAAGTCTCAGTGGGGAGTAAACTGAGATTCAAAATGTAGTTTATGTTATTTTATTTGGTTTTTCACACAGGGTTTGTCTATGTACATAGCCTTGGCTGTCCTGAAACTCGCTCTGTAGACCAGACTGACCTCAAACGCACATAAATCCATCTGCCTCTGCCTCTGCCTCTGTCTTGCAAGTACTGGGATTAAAGGCACGTGACATCACACTTGGCTTGAAAGACCTGATTTCTTGAAGGAAGCTTTCCAGGACGGTTGTGAAAAGAATTACCCACAGGGCTATGAGTTGTGTCTCAAGTATGACTTTGTTTTGAGATGGAAACTTAAGTAATCCAGGCTGGACTCAAACTTGCTGCACAGCTGAGAATGACCTCGGGCTTCAGCTTTTCCTGCCTCTGCCTCCCAAGTGCAGAGGCTGATGGGTGTGTGTCACCATGCTGTGATCCTGTGGTACCCAGGGCCTTGGGCACGCTAGACAAGCCCTCTACCCGCTCTATCTCCAGGCCTGCCATTCTCAAGGAAATATATAAGAACGCGCCTAGAACATTAACTAGCAATGTTGTATCAGAAGTGTTCTTATCAACAGGAGTAATATTGATTGTACCTGAGCAATGGGCCCCCCTCACTTTTGTCACTGATTTCCTCACAGTGGCAAAAAAACAAATCTTCTCTTTCCCTGAGCTTCCTTCCGCATTCCCTCCCTTCCTCCCCCTACCTCTCCCACTTCCCTCCCTCGCTACTTCTTTCTTCTAGGCAGGGTCTCATGTAACCCAGGCTAGCCTCAAAGTTGCTTTGTAACCAAGGATGATCTTGAACTTCTGAGATTTCTATCCCTACCTTCCAAATGATGGAATTATAAGTATATAATCACACCCAGTTCTGTGAAGTCCTGGCGATCAAACCCAGAGCTTCCTGTGTGACTAACACACACTGTGCCAGCTGAGCAACATCCCCAACCCTCCCCTCTGCCATTTAAAGATTTTGTTTCCCTGTCCCTCAGCACAGTGGGCAATGCATGAGCCTCATAAAAGAGGAATTTGAGCATCATTGGCAATGAAGGAAATGTGAGAGTCGCAATGAAGCATCGCGTCTCGTTTAGCAGAATGGTTGTGGTCAAAAGGTGAGACAGTGGCAAGTATTGGTAGAAGTGGAAAGAAATTAAATAACCTATATCTTACTAGTGGAGATGTAAAATGCTACAGCTATGTCCTGGTCTAGATGACTCTCGAGAGTGCTGAGCTCAGTAAGATCAGCTAGGGATGAAATGTTGTATGATTTTACTTAATGTTCACTAATATTATTAAATAATTAATATTAATTATCAATTGTCTGTTGTGGCGTAAATGAATGCAGGCAGATTGTAAAGAATATATACAGCTTTACTGAAGAAATTGACTTACAGTACCTCGGTTCCTGCGGATAACAGGAAGCAGGGAGGGGTGCGCCCGGGTAAACCTTTGCCTGAGGCAAGCCTGCCCCCTAAGGGGACTGGCTTAACCCTACAATTGTTAGTATTAATTACATTGATGTCAATAATTAGTACTTAACATATTTATAAATATCCAAATTTGAAGAAGCCGAAAGCACACTGTGGGTATTGGGAGCTGAAGGAGAGCAGAAGAATTAGAAGCCACTTGAAGAGTCAACTCGTCTGTTTGGGAGGATGGAGAACTCTGGAGACTTGTTGCATGAGAATGTGCATGTCTTTCACACTCCCAGACTGTACACTTAGCACAACTAGTGTAGCGAATGGTGTGTGCTATTTCTGCAATTGTTAAATTTAAAGTGGAAAGGTGGTGTGTCCACACACGGTGGCGTTACTCGGCAGTGAAAGAGTGGAATGCAGAACGCATGGCTGTGACACAAACAGGCCTAAGTAAAGACATATATCATTTCACTACGGTAAATCTCTAGAACAGGAAAGTTCGTGGTGTAGACAGAGACCAGCACATGTCAGTTGGGATGAGAAATGCTTCCAAGAGATGAATTTTGTGAGATATAACATATTTTAATCCATTTTTATATAAAAGCTTGGAGGTTAACATTTTTAAGCTTGCTGGAAAGCAGAAAAGGGGATAAAAAATAGCTGTGGAATTCAGAACAGCCATGTTCAAGCCTTCTAGAAATATCTTTCTATTCCCCCCATTCCTGAGAGTCTCCCCATCTCACTCCCCAACTCTAGAACCCCTTTTGAAGCCCATTTTTGCCTTTATTTAGTCATTCTTCTCGCCCATCCTCTTTTGCTCTTACATAGCTCTGTCTTAGCTCTATTCAACCCCCACCTACTTCTCTACCTTGTAGCACAGATGAGCACATGTAAGTACAACTATGCCTGGAGTTTTGTCTTCTCTGATATCTGCGTGCATAGCGGTGTAGACAAGTGTTGTTCCAGGGTACCTGTGTCTCAGGAGCTATAACTATACTTTAATCTTCATGTCAGCCGTGTGAGGCTGTGGGTTCAATCCTCAGCCCCAAGGAAGGGAGATATTTAATTAGGAACACTGTGAGGGTAAAGCTCAGAGAGAGTTGTGGTTTTGACCTGTGGCCACTGGGGGACTCTCTTTTCTGATGACAATTACAGTCATGTTAGTCATCACAATGGTCATCACCAAAACTTCCCCACTATAAAACCACTCAGTGGATGAAATATACCTCCAGAAATGGCATCAAGTTTAGAGAGTTTCATAGGAAAGGTTTGTGTCAAATTTTTATAATAAAAATGTGAGGATAATTGTCAAACCACAGAATTGCCCAGAATTGTATTCATGGGTCAAGTACATACAATGCCATTGCAGTAATTAATCCAAATACTGCTACTGTTGCTACTATTTAATATGTATAAGTATATGATCGACCCCACATCATATAATACCTATTGACACACATAATAGCAAACACATATAGAAAAAGAAAAATAGATGAAACAATGATTAATTAGATAAAATAAAGTAGAAAAGTAGGACAATATGAAATCTTGAGTTTAAAGGCCTTTAGATATAATGCCAAAATCAGAAATCATTAAAAAGCTATATATAATTGATATAAGTAAGCAATACTTATACGATAACTAAAAAGCCAAAAGGTAACTTGACATAGAATTCCCCTCTGTATGCTGTAAATATGTTTTATTGCCATTGGCTAATAAAGATCTGCTTTTGGCCAATGGCTTAACAGAATATAGCCAGGCTGGAAAAGATTTAGACAGAGAATGAATGGAGTTAGGGAGAAGCCACATAGCTGCCACAGGAGACAGACACAGGACACCAGATGGAACTTTAACCATAGGCCACAACCACATGGTGATACACACATTAACAGAAATGGGTTTATTTAAGATATAAGAGCTAGTTAAAAATATGCATAAACTAATAGGCCAAGCAGTATTTTAATTAATACAGTTTCTATGTGCTTATTTCATGTCTGGGCAGCCAGGAAATGAATAAGCAGCTTCATCTATAATATCTGAAAAAATTAATAATTGCAATATACATAGTGCACCAGTAGTTTCAAAAATGTATCAAGCCTTCCTCAGCTTAACTTGTAAGACTACACACACTGCACTTATAGAAGATGGCCAAGAACGTGAAAGAAAATTGACTGTGGTGGATTAAGTCAGAATGGTCCCCACAGGCTCACATATTTGGATGCTTGGTTCCCAGTTGTTGGAACTGTTTGGGAAGGATTGGGAGGTGTGGCCTTACTGGGAGAGGTGTGTCATTGGTGGTAGGCTTTGAGGGTTCAAAAATCCACATCACTCCTAATCTCTAAATCACTGTGCCTCCTGCTTGCAGGTCAGATTTAGCTCTCAGCTACAACTTCAGTGCCGTGCCTGTGTGCCTGCTGCCGGGCTGTCTGCCATGGTGGTCATGGACTCTAACCCTCTACAACCATGAACCCAATTAAGTGCGTTATTTTAGAGGCTGCCTTGGCCATGTCATATAAGCAATATAAAATTAAGACATTTGCTTGTGAGAACCTGTGACTGACAAAAGAAAGAGAAATTTTAAAAAGTTGAAGACTGTTTTAATGTCTTTGTGTCTTAAGATAGTACCTAAAGATGAAGAGAAATGGGGACTTACACTGTTCCAGGAAACAATCATTTTACAACATCTCTGAAATGCTCATAAGTCAAAATATTTTAAAAATAAACATAGCCTTTGGGCACAAATTTAAATTTTAAGAATGTTACTAAGGAAATGATGAGCATTTAAAATCCCATGTTTTCTGCAACATTATTATAACAACGGGAACTTTTTTAATGACCTGAATTTTCAGCCACGGAGATGGTTTCAAATTCATAGAGCAGAATACAATGCATCCATTAAAATGACGTAGCAAATAGGCAGCTGTCTCTCCATCTGTGATACGAACAAGGTGGTGTAAAGGAAAACAGCTTCAGTTGTAAGCACTGGAAACGTTCAGCACTTCTAGGAATGTAAGAGCAAGTGAGAAGGGTTCCTCAGCCTTGCTCAGGAATAGGTCTCCGCTATGAAAATCAACCTGGGTGACCCTTGCCTTAAGACAGAGATCATGGGGGCACCCAGTGCAGAGCTCAGACAGGCCTTCACCCTCAAAGCTGCCAGGGCATGGTCCGAGGCTGCCCCGCCTATGATGTGCTTGAGTCTCTATGGGCCTGGATCTCAGGGCACACCCTGATGAGCAAACTATGCTCTAACTCTGTTCCTTGAGTAGGAAGAAGAGCATGGCCTGTGAGGAGATGGTGCTAACCCTGAGAAACTCCCGAGTCCATTGATTAAAGTGTCCAGTCCTTTCTACCATCCCTACCTTTATTTACTCCTCCGTGCTAGCTAGGCTATGTGCCGCTATTTACCCACTAAAAGCAATATTGTTCATGCTGTGTATATATGACTCATAGTGGTCCTTAAGGAAGGGACAAAGAGAAGAGAAAGGAAGGACCTGGTTAGACATCAAATAATTACTTGATCGTATCTCTATGTTTCTCCATATGTTTCTAACTTTCTTCTCCTCTACGAGTTGCTGTACTAGTCGCCATATGAACATTACTTAAGCCTTTACTGTCCCTGAGAATATAACCTGTGGCTACAGACATTGAACCTGGCCCTGACACTGCAAGCAAACAGAGAAGGGAGAATGATCAGCCTTCTTCATTATGCAAAAGCTTAGAAGTTAATGATCCAATCAAGCAAAAAATAAAAATCAACGAAACACAAAAATCCCGAGTTTGTATTCAAGGAGAAAAGCTGACCTCTCCATCAGAGATGCACATTCCAAAGCAGCAGAAATCTGCCCACGGTGCTTCCTGCTCAGCCGGGCAGGTTCAGGCAGCAGCAGGCTCAGCCCATGTGAGATGTCTCCTCCCAATCACAGACCACCCTTCCCTGGGACTGCAGTTCCAGAGAAGGCAGTGGGGTAGAAAAGCACCTTTGGCTGGTGTGCAGAGTGAGTCGGTGGAGCCCAGAACCAGCAGGCAAAGGGAGCAGAGACCGCCGAGCAGCCACTGTGTAAGTACTGGAACGTCTCAGAGAAGCCCACTGGACACTCCGGGCTCTCCTGGGAGCTAGGAGGTGGGGTTTGATGAGTCTGTCCTGTTTGTAGTTTGAGATCTTGCAACGATTCTGGGAAATTCTCTTTCGATAATTACTTGTCCCCTTACCTGACAAAAAGTTTCCTATTCTTCTGATAAATCATTTGGTCTGACAAGCCTTGAAAGGATTAGGGAGGCAGTTTCTTTGCGGGTCTTCCCTCTAAACAGTTCTGCTTTGATTGGTGTGTGGTCTGGAATAAGTCAGCCAATTAGTTTTATCTAATCAAGGCCACTTTTACCGGACTGATTCTTACTGTTCCACTGAGTTGATCCACCAGGATCGGCAGGTTTTAGATACACGTATTTCTGTTCTAATATTTTTTTACGCAAACAAGTTGTTTCAAGTAACACTAGTATTATTATTATTAGATGTTTATACTTTTATGATTCTGTTTATAAGCCTAAATTTTCATTTATCAGTAGCTTTAGGAATTTTTAAGAACATTTTTGAATTTGAATTAATTTTAAGGTCTTTATAAAAAGTCAAGGCACTTGGTTGTTGGCTGTTTCTTGCTGGGAGAACTGATAAGCACAGCAGGCAAGGAGGCAATATGCGTCCTGCTTGTGCATTATCTCATTGTTATAGGTAATGTGGTTGCTGTGCTTTTCCTAGGTTTTTGAGGAAGTAGTTCTCCTTTTGGTTCATCTTCCTAGTAAGTGTAATAATGTCTTTTTCCCCTTCCCCTTACAGCACACTGTTTTGCTTTGTGCTATACTAGGCTTCCGAAATCAACTTTCCTATATTTTTAACTACCGAGAAAGACTCACAAACATTTAGCAAAAGAAGTTAAGCACCAGTTAGGCAAAAAGTAAGTGAAACGTCAAATTTTGTTTTCTCACCCTTGCTTACATTCTGAGCAACAGCATCGATCAAGCCCAGGATCCACTGTGCCCTGCTCTGGAATCCGGGCCTGATGGCCCTGCAGGCCGCGCACAAACCTGATGAGCCACAAGCTTCCTAACTGGGACAGAGACCACACGGATGAGGAGGGTCCTGCTTCGTCTTTCTCTTTCTCACCCTCTCTTTTCTTTCCTCCCTCCCATTTTCCTAATCCAAATTTCTCTAGCATGAGTTTGAGGTGTGGTTTGTGTATTCTCTGGTGCCAGACACTTGAGTAAGTAGAAGAGGCAATGAACTTGAAAAGACGACCTCATGAGTGGTAGGCGAGCCTCATCTCTCTCCTGCTTTGGACATTGGTTTGTTTAGTGAGCAATTGTTTTTAAACCTATCCAGCGTGTCTGAAGATATCAACACCCCGGGTATGAATAACTTCATAAGAAAACAAACTTAAAGAAGGCACAAGAAAAGGGGAATAAAAGAAAGAAATACATTTTCAACCTCTTAAAAAAACCAGTGCTTCTAAAAGCAAAGGGCCTCCCAGGTGTTGAGCAATGAAATCATAGAGATGCCGGGTCACCTGGACATTCTTCATTAGGGTAGGACTCACAGGGCCCCCTTACATGGAAACACGCAAGGTGAGGCGCACAGTCGGCCAACAGTGCCATCGCTGCTAGTGTACACAGCTATTTCTCTGCTTCTGCTACTGTAGGACTCTTATGTAACTCGCCCCACCTACCTGTTTCTTTTCTAGTACTTCCAGGTAGAGAACCTTAACCTGGTGAGGAAAGTGGTATGTGAGGATGATATGAAGAGCTTCAGAAAGTCATGACTGTGAGCCAGCCTCTAATGCTGGGTGTTCAACAGAAGGCAAGACGAGAGGACATGTCACATCTCTGGGAGTCAACTCTCCAGAGAGAAAGACCCAAGCCGCAGGTGTGCCCGTGTTCCCGTGCACACTAGCTCTCTCTCTCCCCCTCTCTCTCCCCTCTCTCTCTCTCTCTCTCTCTCTCTCTCTCTCTCTCTCTCTCTCTCTCTCTCTCTCTCTCTCCCTCTGTGAGTGTGTGCCACCCTCTTTTCCCTCCTCTCCCTCCCTCTCTTTACCTTTTCTTTTTGTCATTGTTGTTTTACGTTTTCCTAGACAGGTACACTGCCACTGAGCTACATCCCCAGCCTTGTTTTATGTTTTGAAACAGGGTCTCTCATAATGTAGCCCAGACTGGCTTCAAACTCAGAGCCCTCCTCTCTTGGCCCCAGAGAAATGGAATTGCAGACACAGACATGAGCCACCACTCCCAGCCTGAGATTCCAGGCTTAGCAAGGAAGGTTTGTCTTTTTAAGTCGTACTTTTGTTTGGGGTCTGTGTCCTTCGGGCAGTACTTTTCTTCTCCCTGTGAAGATCAGTAAGAAGAAAGATATAATAAAATCACTCACCGTGAGGCATGGCTGTTGATGGCTCATGAGACTCACTGTGTTTCTCCTAGATGTTTCTGCATTTTAACCAGGGTCCAAGAGGTGATTCTGTATCTATGGCATTTCATGAACTGAAGGGAAGAGAGGAGAAGACTGAGCAGGAGGTGGGGGTGGGGTGGGAAGGTGGTTTGGGGTGCAAGATTCCCTTAACTGTGAGATAAAAGTCGGGTCAATGGCAAGGGAGTTAAAAGCCTCTCAATTTTAAAAATGAATGTAAACGACATCTTGAAAAGAAGACACATTAGGGCCGGTGAGATGGCTCCTCAGGTAGACACTTGCCTAGCAAGTCTGGTGACTTAAGTTCAATTCTGAGAGCCCAAGGAAGAAAGAGAGAACCAACTCCCACAGGTTATCCTCTGACCTCCGTACACAGGTGATAGCATGCTCATACCCATATTCACACAACACACACACACACACACACACACACACACCCTCCCTCTGTGTGTGTGCACTGACCTATTGAAAGAAAGAGCTTGATCTTAAAGAACTGGATTGCTAGATTGTGTGATTTTTGGCTAACAGTATGTCTGCAGAGTAGATGTCAACCTAAAAACTCAGAGTTGATCTCTCAGATTGAAACTCAGGCTGGGTTTCTATGCTGTGGTTTTAGAAAGAGATACTACTGTTTCTCCAGAAAACATGAGCATGTGCACTGACAGCCTTCCATTATATGGGAAGGCCTTCCGTGTGATAGAGGCTGAGCCACTTTACTCAGACTCTTCTGATGTGTCAAATGCGGTGGTGCACATTTTAATCCAGCACTTGGGACGCTGAGGTGGGAGAATCACAAATTCTAGTCTGGGATACATAGTGAGACCTCATCTAAAAAAAATAGTCTACTAACTTAAATGTTACGTCTGAATGAAGGAGTTTTCATAGCAATACCTAGACTGGTATTTTGAGGCAAGAAAACAAAACAAACAAAATCTAGGCACCAGGTCCTCCCCTAGTTGACACATATTATTAGCCATCACAGGAAGAGGAGAGAGGGTTCAGGAGTTCAAAACACTTGAGGCTTTTTCACAAAACCCAGGTTAGGTCGGATTATCAGTACCCATATGGTGGCCCACAACCACCCATCTTGTGTCACAACATCTGACACCCTCTTCTGACGTCAGAGGGCACCAGGCATGCATACGGTGTGCATACATACTTGCACACAAAAGACTCACCCACATGAGATAAATAAATCTTCCTAAAATAAATAAATAAATAAATCTTCCTAAAAATTATTTAATCAACCCTTACAAGAAGTATATTCTGCATTTCTTTATCAAACCTGCAAAGAGAACAATTCGTATTCTGTGTGTGGAGAAATGTCCATTTGTTCTTCCATACTTCTTTCTCTTCTTGGAAAGGGAAGACTTTCATAGTGTCTTTTAAAACATAACTACCAGGGGACTCGAGAGATGGCTCAGTGGTTAAAAGCACTGGCTTCACATCTAGAGGACCTCAGTTCTGTTCCCAACAACACAGCAGTTCACATCTGTCTGTAACTCCAGTCCTAGGGGATTTGACCTTTCTGGACTCTGTGAACACCAGGCACGAACATGGTACGCAGACAGACATGCAGACAAAACACCCACACACATAAAATAAAAATAAAAGGGTTTTTAAAAAAAAAAAACTAAAAATAACTCAAAATAGAACTTCATCAAACCTTTTGGTTTTAAGCCAAAACATGTACCAGTCAGCCCTTTTCTCCAGAATTTGTTTATTTTGGAAATAGGGTTTCACATAACCCAGGATGACTAGGAACTCACTCTGTAGTTGAGGAAGATTTTGGTCTTTGATTCTCCTGCCTCTGCTTCCCGGTGCTGAGATAATAGGCGCGTATCACATCTGGTTTTATTGGGTGCATGGACTGGAACCCAGAGCACTGTCTGGGGAAGCAAGCACTCTACCCACTGAGCAAATCCCAGCCCCCGGGCATACATGAGCCTTCACACAAATACTGTCACCTTCTCTCTCAGTACCAGGAGTGCGTCTTTTCCCAGAGAGCCTTCTGGCTGGGAATGACAGAAGCAAGTTCACCTGTCCATGCTCCGGGAACAATTTCCAGACATCCTGCATTGAATCAGGGCCCCTTTGCACAGAGACAGCATGCTGTCAACTTCTGTTGTGGCCGGGGCTTTTTAATCACACCCCATAAATCCTCTGGGTGATTGCCTTCTGAGCATTGGGATCTGCTTACATCTTCCCTGTTAGTCCAAGAACCCTGGTTTTGGACAAGATGGAGAGCGGGATGCTCTGAGGTCACAGACTCCCCACTCCCCTTCCAGCTGAAGAAGATCGTTTTGATCTGTTCAAATATATTGGAGTCCATATTGAAATCATATATCTTTGTTTCCTTTGAAATGACGGCTGTGTTGTTTTATTTTTATTTATTTATTTTTTTTAATGAAGACACTGGTTTGATTGCCTTCGATGTTTCCTGACTTGTTAGATCTGGTCTGTCTGCTTCAAGAAGCTGAGGCAAAAGCCAAGAAAATTAAGATTAGCTAGGCAGCCAAAATGGTATGAGATCTTTGCAAATTCTCACTTAATTTTTACAGAACTCTTGATACAGGGCTTTACAATTCTCATTAACAGATAAGGCTCAACCAGAGTCCTGGGGTAACAGAGCTACGTGGTTAAACCAAAATTCAAAGCAAGATTTATTCCAAGACCATATCTCTGCTTCTCCCTCTTCCTTAACCTATTCTTCAACAAGCGCTAGGCAAATCAGCCATTCACACATTCGGCTACACGCTCATTCCTACAAACAAACATTTATTTACTTTTTCTTTTATTTAGAGAAACAATTGACTACTTCCTGTGTGTCGAACACTCTGTCATTCTGGGGCTGGAACAAATATAGCAGAAACCAATGCTTTCCATCTGGGAGACTCTTGTTATAATATGCAGGAAGCCCTGTGTAGGAGATACTAACAGTAAAAGGTTTCAGAGTGGGGAGAGGGGTTCAAGAGGGCCACTAAGGGAATGGGGAGGTAAAAAAAAAAAAAAAAGGTTTATTGGAAAAGTTACTAATGCCATAGTTAGACCTGCAGAGGCAACAGCATGGTGGGGGCTCCAAGAAATGTACAGGCCAGGATCAGAGACAAACAACATGACAGGGTCTCTAAAGAGATGAATCAGAGACCACATGGCCATCTAAGGATGTGGGGGCTTTTAACATAGAAGCCTGAAGCCAGGTTCTCTAGGAGGAGACAGAGAAGGTGGTGGCAAAGAGGATGTGTAGCCACCAAAACCTGCCACTAATGTAAATTCACATCCCACATGGCAGATCTGGGCACCAAGAAGTCTGTCAGTTAGAGACGGTGCCCTTGTAGGGTTCCTGCCAGCATCTATAGATGAGAAAAAGCTCAACGAGCTATGCCAGCTCAGGCAGCAGCTGGATTCTAACATGCCATTCTTACAGAGAAGAAGAACGCAAAAAGAGAAAGAAAGCATCCATCCCCTGTGCAAGAGAAAACCTCAGAGGTCATATCCACATTGCTACAGTCTGAATCAGAGGGTTCAGCAACGGCCAGGGCAAAGGGCAAGAGCTAACTGGACAGGAATGCTGACGGAATGTACAGACACCCTCCCTGCCGACAGACGTGCAACTTGGTACCTGACACTAGACACACCCCAGCACAGTTAGCAGGCTTTCTCTATTTTCCCAGGGAAGTTTTTACCTCTTAAAGCCAATCATAGAAACAGAAAGAAGCACAAAAGGTCAGTGGGTGTGGGGCTTCCGGGGCTTAGAATGCTGCCCCCGTCAGGGAAGGGGAAGTGGATATATGGCTATTTCTCCTGGACCTGGGAGCCCTTAACTGTAGGACCAACCAGTCATCGTTAGTACCTCCTTCCTATGTTCCACGGGTCATTAGGGTATTAAATATAACATTAACCCAAGACCCTCTCCTTTCCAAATATCCCCTGGTCATCATGGACACTGTCTTGTTTGTAAACCATCTTAGTATTTGATGATTGCAACAGTTCTGTGAGGCAAGTTGTATTCTAGCCATTTTATAAATGAGAAAATAGATACTAACAAGGTCGGTCACTGCTCAGAGTAACTCTTGACAGGAAGACTTGACTGCTGCCAAGTCTAGCATGCTCACTTTTAGACCGCAACTACCGGACACCACAATGAACGACAGGAAGCCCGCATTTGGCTTCCTCTTGACATTTATGCCTGTCTGTAGGGTGTCACAGACATGTATTTAATCTAACGGAGAGACAAAGCCAGGCATCATGGTACACTTGGGAAGCTGAGTTGGGAAGATCCCATGTTTGAGGCCAGGCTGGACTATTGCGAAAGACCCTATATCCATAAAACAACACGCAAGTGGCTGAGGAAGTGTTATCAAACACTGGTCTCCAAGACCTCACACTGCAACCCTTTATTTCCAGAAAGTAGAAGGGAGTAGAAGAGAAAGCTTTGGTTTTGGAAAACATCTATGCAGTTTCCTGGACAACAGTGGGAAAATGTTAGTGTTAATGCCCTGTGAAAAGGCTACGCCAAGAAACTAGTGAAGGGTGCGTGGAGAAGTCTGGTGTTCTTTGCAAAGACAGACTTTTTGTGTTCTCTTTGTCCCCAAGTTGTCAGGGAAGCTAGACAGGCATTTCTTTTTCTACCTAAAGCATTAGCATTGTGCTAGGATTGCTAAACTCTGGTGTTAAATAACTTAAGAGTCAGGATGACCTGGATTTGACTCTGGGTCCTGGGCTTTCTGGCAGCAAGGTCTTGAAGAAATGAGTCTCTCCAAATTTATTCATTGCAAAGATGGAAGAAAGCAGGTTCTCTGCCTGGATCCTTAAGGAGTGTGTATCCCATGAAATCTCTTTAATAGGGATGCTCAACATAACAACACCAATGCGGATGGGGGAAATCTTACAAAGCCCCACCCCTGGATGAAGAGCTATATGCAGTCAATGGCTGTTGAGAGAACCCATTTTCTCTGTGGGCCAGCCCCCAGATAGGTCATCCAATCCCAAGCGGTCATGTTCATAGGAGTAACACTAAATGGATTCAGGAGGGGTGCGTATGTGTGCATGTGTGTTTGTGTGTGTATAACATTAATAACTATAGGAGTCATAAATTTGGGAGGGAGAAGTAGGCACAGGAGCACTTGGAGGGGAGAGGGAAGTGTGAATGATTATAAGGGCAATACTCATGCATGAAATTCTCAAAATGGAAAACATTAAAATTTTTAAAAGGAGTGCAGCCCAATCAACACAGATTTTAATCCAGTGACTCTCATTTCAGACTTCTGACCCCAGAGTGCCAGAAATTACATTTGTAAGGTTGAGGAAATTTGTTACTATAGCAATAAGAAACAAGCACAGATTTTTATTTATTTATTTATTTATTTGGCAAAAATATCCATTTAGATCTGTTGAGAAGATGAATCAAAGGTGCCTAACACAGAATAGAGTGGGGTCATTTCAAGAGTAGCACGGCTTTCTTTATAACCAAACAGAGCAAAAAAGGTGATTTAACCGACTCGGGTACCCTGCCGGGCAGGGACGATATTGGACTTGGCCTCTCCAGATATTTGTCCTTTTACTCTCTGTTTCTATTTGAATTTCTATCTTTCAAAGTCCATTTATTTGTGTGTCTAGTTTAGAGAGCAGCCTAACTGGTCAGGGTTAATATCCGTGCATGCCAATAATGAGTTTTACAATGTAGCTAATCCGGCTGTACCAGTTAGATTCTTCCTGGTGGAGCCCTCTAGACACTGCAAGGCTTTACCCTTACGATGTGGAACAATTACTCCAAATAAATAGAAGGCATTTCTTTTTTATTGATTTTTTTATTGAGCTCTACACTTTTCTCTGCTCCCCTCCCTGAACAGATAGCCTTTCTAAAAAGAAACTCCAGAGGTTGGGTGGGGTCAGAAGATGGTGTAACAAGGGCCCAGATTCTTCTGTTTCTTTGACGAACAATGATTGAGTGTGTATGCCAAACCCGGAGCTAAAAACATTCATAAATTTTTAACTCCTTAAATTTTCAATTTTCACAGCCCTCAAGGGAAAGAAAGGAAGGAAGAAAGAAAGGAAGGAAGGAACGAACGAACGAACAAACGAACTAGGGATGTTTAAATTACTTAGGCTATTAATACATGCCTATAGTGCAAGATTTACCAAGGCCAGAGTCAAATAAAAGACTTGTGCTAAAGGAGATGGTCCAGCAGTTAAGAGCACAAATTGTTCCCGGCACCCATATCAGGTGACTCACAACAGCCTGTAACTCCAGCTCCAGGGGATCCGAAGCCTCTGGTATACACAGGCATCCACATACGTGTGTGTCATGCAGACACACAAAAACACATGATTCTAAAAAGAAAGGCAGGGAGGGGAGACACAAAGCAACAAAAGCGAGATGCGCCTCCCCACAGATCCTGTTCACAACAAACGGGGAGTTCAGCCAAACTGGCAAGCTTGCTCTCTGGTCCTCACTTTGCTCTTCTGAATCTACTCCCTGACTTTCCCTATCCTTGGAATGTCTACAGCCCGTCTCACTCTCCTCCTATACATCCTGCTTCTCTCTCCTCTCCTGATCCAAATGCTGGCTCTGTAATCAGCTAGGTTGGAGTCTTTCACGCCCAGACCCCACTCATGTATTTATTCATCCATTTACATATTATAACTACTTGAGAACTTAGTTTCTCTCCCAGAACAAAACCTTAGAATGTAAGAACCTTGTTCATGCATCTTTACATGCCCCAACATGCAAACTGTATCATTTAATACCTTTAGATTTGGAGTGTCAATTGGTTAAAGTGTTGAGGCATGCGAACAGCTTTTCTCAAAGCATCTCAAGTGCAGAAGCCAAAATGATTGACCCGAACACTTAACCTTGCGTTCCTTTCAGAGAATCCTCAAGGAGACATGAGCTCCATGTTTAGCTCCATCTGGCATAAATAGTATAAATAGTTTCTAGGAGCTAGTGCAAGCAGCAGGGAAGAGTGTGGGCCTCTGAGTCACATAGACCAAAGATGCCACCGACTCTGCCATCGCTGGCCTGTGTGGCCTCGGAGGTACCACTTTACCAGTTGGTTAGGCTTTGATTTCCTGGTGTGCAGAAGAACCTCCTCCTCGCTCACATCTAGCTGGGTTCTGGGACTCTGATAGGCAGGAGAAGTCGCTAGAGGAGTGCCCAATGGAGCTAAACGTTCCTCTTCCCTGAACGTCTCTTGCATTACAGGAAGCTTCATTATGTACAACCTGTGTTTTTTTAGGATAAGAAAATATTTAACATCAACCCACAGGCCGTAGGGACCTCAGCCAACTCTCTTTGTTTACTTGTGGTTGAATTTGGCCTTGTCCAAGGATGGCAGAGCCAATACCAGGGACTCTCAGTGTGTGTCATCACCAAGACAGGTCTTCTCTTTGTGCCCTGGTGACCTTGAAGACTCTCATTACCCCTCTCAGAATGAGACTCTGGTGCCATTCACACCTGAAAGGCACTGGTCAGACTCTGAGATATAGATAGATAGATAGATAGATAGATAGATAGATAGATAGATAGATAGATAGGATAGATAGATAGAGAGAGAGCATTTTTTATCTTCATAAACCTCGTGTGATTGCTGACCTAGGATATCAGATTTCCACCGTTACTAAACGCTCTCATGACCTTGATTTGGATAACGAAAAGGAAACAGGTGATGTCATGATTTGATGACAGTGTAGAAATTAAAGCAGTATTTGCTACCTGCTCCGGCCAAATTCTAACATTTTTAACTGTGTCTCCAGCCTGTGGGAAATCCTGAAGATGGCCAAGGATGATTCTACTGTCCGTTGCTTCCAGGGTCTGCTGATCTTTGGACACGTGATTGTCAGTGTAAGTCATGAATGTTTTTCAAAAAAAAAAGTGTTCTTCTTGTATGCATGGTTTTTAGATAACTTAAAAGTGAAAGTTTAAGAAAATGGTGTGATTGCCTCTCCCTTCATAGTGCCTTCATCTTAAGAAATGTGGAGGGAAACACACTAGCTAGAATCTTACGGTAGCTGTATATAACTGACCTATTATGACAGAACACCACGACCGGGTTTAAAATAGCTATTTCCTTTCCAGTTCTAAGACATAATGAATACTGAGTCATGTTCACCATGGCCAGTATCCAAACACACCTGCTAAGCACACCTGCTAGGCACACCTGCTAAACACACCTGCGAAGCATCTTTTTATGCTTCTGTCCAGTTTCACCTTGGCCTGACTTGGAGACTGTGCTTTTGAAGATGCTGGGACAGATGTTTTTCTGTATAGAGTGTAATAGTGCTCAAAACCCAAACAGCGTGGACACGAGGAGTAGGGAAGAACACTAATCAAGGAGTCGAGAGAGCTAATCCTTGACTCTGTTCTGTCTCTACTTCCCTGTGTATAGCTGCGGATGAGCCGCCATCACTCAGGACCTTAATTTGTCAACCATAGAATATGAGCACTAGGGAAAAAGTTGCTAAGCTTCCAGAACCACTGTGGCAAAGGCCAGGACATTTCAAGTATTGAAAGCAAGGAAGAATTGCACTGGGACAGGATAGGGAAATAACTTTCATACAGGAAGACACTGTCATATCACAGGGGCTTCATGGATGGTCTGAGACTACCTAAACCTCTTCCCAAATCATAAGCAGACAGAGTGAAATGTGGAAGAAAGCATCAAAGACGGAGGGCATATGAAAAGGAAGCAAGGTACAAATAGCTGTTGGGTCTCCTGGCAATGAGGAATCCATTGCATAAAGCCCCTGTAAAGGAAGGGACTTGGCTCTAGGACGTACCCTGCCCGATCCCCTTCCCAGTGCCCTGCTCTCGGTCACCTGACAGATCCTCTCATGACTTGTTTCCAGATGTGTGGCATCGCCCTAACTGCAGAATGCATCTTCTTTGTATCTGACCAACACAGTCTCTACCCGCTGCTTGAAGCCACCAACAACGATGACATCTACGGGGCAGCTTGGATTGGCATGTTTGTGGGCATCTGCCTCTTCTGCCTGTCTGTTCTCGCCATTGTAGGAATTATGAAGTCCAACAGGAAAATGCTCTTGGCGGTAAGACCTCACAGCACTCTGCGAGCTGGAGGTGTAGCTCAGTTGGTTGAATGCCTGCCTATCACACATAAAGTCTTGGGTTCAAACCTTAGCACCGTATTATTTGGGTGCGGCACTGCACAGCTACAATCCTAGCATTCTGTAGGCAGATGCAGGATGATCCGAAATTCAAGGTGATCCTTGATGGCACAGTAAGCCCAAAGCCCTCGATGAACTGTTTCTTCTCCGCTGAGCACAGAGCTTTGGTTTTCACTAAATGAAAAAAAAAAAAAAACCAAAAACATGGAGATTCCCTGCTGCAAGATCTTCCGTGCAGGAGGCAAAGATGTCCTCCATAACTGCAAGTTCGGATTCTAGTAAAAAGCACTGCAAACGGAGACAGCAGCTGTGGGTGATCCAGCTGACTGTGCACAGACTCGCTCTTCTCCAGCTACCGTCTGCACAACATTCACAGCCAGGAAGGACACAAACAGGAGAAAAATCCCGGGCGTGGGGGCTTCTTTGTTAGATTTTGTTTTCCCCCTGACGGTAGCTCATTTTAAGTGTTGTTTTACTATCGGTCAGATAGAGGTGTGTTGAGATACAAACCACGAAGTAGGCGTGAATTTTTCAAAGCGGACAAGAACCTCTCTGGAGACTTTTGAGTTCAGGGCAGATGGTTTCGGTGTGATGGCCTGCACAGCCCACACTGTCACTGACTCTGCAGTACAGGGACCCCAGAGGACCCTGAACGGCACCGTTATGAGCGACCCCTTCACACTCCTCTGACTAGATCACGCTCTGCCTTTGCAAATGGAAATGAACGTTAACCAGTGGGGAAGAAACTCTTACGTGAGCCTAGACCTCTGCCTTCCGTTCCTGTGCCCCAAGACATCAGTTTATGCCACCGTGATCACATGTACATACACACTCACCCACACAACCCCTCCCTAGCCCTGAAGTCAATCTCCTCCCCTGAGTTCCACTTCTATAGAAGAAGCTCAACCATTTAGGGAGCTGCTTGGCTCACTCCTCTATGGTAATGATCGCCCTAGTGCCTGGAAGTGCAGAATATTTCCCTTCTCTGTTTCCTCTGGGTCTGTTAGTTCCAGGGCAAACTACCCACTCTGAGAGAGCGGGAGGAGGCATGGAGCTCCAGAGAGAAGAGGGAGATCTTCTTGAAGACAATTTCCACGGCACCCTGGGCTCCTTCTTGGCCAGTCATATGTGCAAGAGAACTGAGCTGGGTGGTGGGGGCAAGGAACGGACCCCTCTCTGTGAAGCTGAAGGGGAAATGCGTGTATCAATGCCTCCTTTCTGGACTAATTGTAGAGGGTCCTGAGGTTCTGTAAGCCACCAAAGCTCTTGGCAGAAGCAAGACAACAGCCAATATGAAGAGGGTTATGGGGGGGGGGTCCTCTGGTGTCCCAGAAGGCCCTTTACTAATTTTTTCAGTGGGGTGGTTGTATTTGTTCTGTTTTATTTTGTTTTAGAGCCAGATAGTAAAAGCAACAAACAGTCCTGACCTTTGAACCCACAAACACCCCCCAAAAGGGAAGACAATGTCCCCTGTCTTCCGCCACTGGCTCCCATAAGGGCAAACACGCATATATAATAGTGTGCGAGGCAGAGATAAAGTTCTCAATACACATTGTAAAGCGTCTGCAGTTCAGGTCTTCCCCAGCCAGACCCTGGCGGCGGGGCTGCGCAGAGCTGTTTTCTTTCCCACAGTGCCTTGTGGCCTGCACTCTTTAGCACAGCGTAAGCAGCCCCCAGAGAGCTCTGCTCTGCCTTCACTAGGACGTGGGTTTGTGACAGGAGCTCACCCATGAGTCTCCACGCTGGAAGGCTGCCTGCGCGTTACCGAGGAGCCTGGGTGGGAAAGACACAAGGCATTGAATGTGTTCTGTCATCTTTTCCCGGCGTCTGTAGTCCGTGAAGAAAATGACTCCCGCTAAGAAGGGATTCACAACGCTGGGCATTTGTGTGTACACGAAGACTCTGAAACACCCACCCATCCCTTCGCTGCTTATATTAACTCCCCATGTTAAAATAGAAATTCATGATGCCGGATGGGAAAGCTCTGAATGGTCATTTCTCTAGAGAGAAGCAGAGAACTGAGAAGACCCACCTGCCAAGGACCTACCACTAGCCCCTTTCCAAGCAGCTGGTCCAAGAGCGTTGGCGTCATGCTTGGATATTAGATTTAGATGAATATGCAGTCACGTGGTGAGATTCCCATTCTAACTCTCTGTTCTCGTCTGGCTCCTTCCCAGTACTTCATTATGATGTTCATAGTGTATGGTTTCGAAGTGGCATCTTGTATCACAGCAGCGACACAGCGAGACTTTGTGAGTATGGTCCCCAAAGCACAGAACAGAAATGACATTAGCACTGACCCTATAGCAACTGACATGCTTTAAGCCCTGGCTGTGTGCTGGTCGTCCTAATACGCACATGCTAATACTAATGAGTTTAATACTCAGAGCCCTAGAATGGGAGTATTGATTGTCATTTCTAAGTTAAAAGAGAGGGGAGGTTGAGAGAGAGAGAGAGAGAGAGAGAGAGAGAGAGAGAGAGAGAGAGAGAGAGAGCGCAAAGACAGTTATCTAAAGATGCACAAGTGACAAGTGACAGCAAGATTTCTGCCCCCAGGAAGCTTGGCTCCCAGTGCCCAGCCTGTGATCCCAGCATTGGTCATCCGTCACTCGGCCATGCCATGGCCTTCCTGTATGTTCTGCCTTGGGGGAGAATTCAGAATCCTTCGTGTTCCATTTCTCACAAATCCTCTAATCTATACCATCTTAAAACACCTGTCTACATACAGCCATACGGTGATTCCTTCTTCTATAAAGACCCAAAGCAGCCCCAGCCAAATGTGCCTGTGTCCGAGTTTAGCGTCCCTCCAGCCCTGCAGAAGACGTTGCCTTTCACGGGAGCAGGCGTGCTGACGCTCTCTCTTGTGTCATCCCTGCCCCTGCAGTTCACACCCAACCTCTTCCTGAAGCAGATGCTGGTGAGGTATCAGAACAACAGCCCCCCAACCAATGATGACAAATGGAAAAACGACGGCGTGACCAAGACCTGGGACAGGCTCATGCTCCAGGTAGGCTGTGTGGCTCTGTGGTGATCTGCTGCACATCTGAACCAGAAAGAACGTGAAGGTGGGTGGGAGTGGGTCAGTGCCTCCAGGGCCTTCCCTCCCTAGCCTGGCCAGCAAGGCCTCTTGTGTACTGGTGAGGAAGGGGGAATGTCAAACACGTGACTCAGTGAGGCCTCTGGACCCACTCTTTATGTCAAGCTATACTGCTGATTAGCCTGCCTCTATAGAGTGTATGTTAAAATCTTTAGATTAATAATAGGCTCTGCCTTTTACAGTGTTAAGTCTTCCTTAAGTTAACAGAGAAGGGGTCTTCTCACCCCTAAAGCAAACTCAAATAGTGATATGCCCATCTCATCTTTTTATATCGCCTATGAAAAACTCTGCTAAGTACCAGGAGATATTAATCACCCATCTTTAAGTGGCCACCATTCCATATATCCAAACTTATTCCAAATACCATCAGAACCCCAAGTCTTCGAGAATATTGTCCCATTTTGTCTTTTGTGTGTAACCTATAAATGTGAGCCAACTCTTCATTGGTCCCGACACACGCATATACACACGCACACACAACTCTCTCTCACACACACACATTCTCACATACATACAGCCACTCACACACATAACCAACCTTTTTATCTGGTCTACTTTCGAAGCTCTCTTGACACATCTGCTTCACTAGAAACCAGGTTGCCGCCTAGTGTCCCCTGCCTGGGCTCTTACCTTCATGTGCCCTAAGACTTAGAAAGTGGATAGGTTTCCTCCTCCTCTGCCTGGCTTCTATATTCTTGATTCCCTCCTTGTTCAAAAATTTGAGGTTCATGCCAGCGGCCTGTGGTCTCTTTATTGTAGTTATTTGACAAACACCTTCAGTGTCACCAACTGCACCCTCTTCCCCCATACTATCAGCATCCTGCCTTGGACGAGGTTTCAGAAACCAGATGGGGACTTCGACAGCATCTGCCGTCTCCATGCCTTGTCTTCCTGCATCCCACAGATCCCCACCCCCCTTCTCAGCCATCGTCTTCCATGGCCACAGCCAACATGTCATCCCAATTACTGTGCCACCAGCCAGCATGTCCCCACAATGACTGGGCACCCACTTTCTGACAACCTTCTATAATTTCTTCCATTTGCTCTACTATCCTCACTTCGTCATTTTATTCCATTAGACTTCGTTGATTTGTCTAATCACCCTTCCATGCTCTCTCTTCTTGCCATCGCTCTCTCTTATCTCCTTCACTCTGCTGTGAGTCTGTTTTCATCAATCTTTCCTACCCAGTCCCTAGGGAAGCAAATACAGTTTCTGTCCAACCCCCAACCCAGGAGGAAAGCCCCCGGTTGTGCTGGTTTGAATGTATGGCTGTAAAGCTCAAATGAGCATTCTCTGTCTCCTGTTTTTTTTTTTTTAACCGGCTTTATCACCATTACATAGATTTCCCTTTTCACGCCTCTGCCAAATTCCTCTCACGCTCAGCCTCAGTAATGACTGCACCCCATGCCTTAAGAATATAGATGCAAGCAGATGGCATCTGGGTACCTCTCTACCAGCCAGTTCGCCTGTCCACTTTGATCTTCAGCTAAGCCTCTTCACTAGTGACAGACGGACTGCCACAGTGACCGAGGACTCCATTCCGGGTTCCTCTCCTTTTCTGCAGCCTACTCGGCTCTGACTCACCAGCTTCTCTCTAACATCAGCCTTCGAGAACACTCTTGCCCACTGCTCGCCCATTATTCTGCTCCACTACTGTTGGATTTCATGGCAAATCTCAGAAGAGCGCCGCAGACCGGACGCTCTCATTGTCCCCCTTTCCAGCGGCTTTTAGCCCCGGCGCTCCGCTCACACGACTCTATGACAGTTACCAGTTCCTTACTTTTACATTAGTCACCTTCAAGACCCCTTCCGAGTCTCCTTTGTTGGACTTTCACCCCTTTCCCAGCTCAGGGTTAAAGTGGATCAAAGCTCAGTTCCAGAGCCTTAACTCTTTCTATCTATACTTAGATCCTCACCTAAAATAAACCCGTTCAAACATAACTCAATTCCCCTAGAATGCATACATACCACAACACACACACCCCACAACAAACACACCACAACACACACATCCCACAACAAACACACCACAACACTACACACATACACCACAACACACACACCCCACAACATACACACACCACAACACACACACATCACACATACATACACACCACAACACACACCACACACACGCACCACAACACATACACACACACCACAACACACACACACACACACCACAGAATGACCTTTTTCTGGTTAGCTATTTCCTATATCTAAGTGCACATTATTTCGAGATGATCTTTGCCCTTAGATTTGCTTGGCTGTATTTATTCTAAAACTTTGGGGAGGCCTGTAATTTTTCCTTCCTCACTGAAACATTTTAGCAGAATTAATGATAAGGAAAGGAGGCGATGTGGACTCCACAGCCTCTCTTCAGTGTGTGCAGAGTTCTCAGGGCATCAGAGGTGTCCATCGGCCCCTTCTCCTATGTAGAGGGACAGATGTGTGCCACCAGGTCAGAAATGGTTTTTCAGTTTACTTTCCCTCTTATAAAATGAGGTGGTGGCGCATGCCTTTAATCACAACATTCAGGATGCAGAAGTAGGCAGATTTCTGTGAGTTCGAGGCCAGCCTGGTCTACAAAGTGAGTTCCAGGACAGTCAAGGCTACAGAGAGAAACCCTGTCTCAAAACAAACAAACAAAAAAAAACTGGAAAAAACTGAAATAAATAAATAAATGATAGATAGATAGATAGATAGATGATAGATAGATAGGTAGGTAGGTAGATAGATAGATAGATAGATAGATAGATAGATAGATAGATAGATAGATGATAGATAAAACTAATGCATAATTGCTCTAGGAAAATATTACAAACACAGAAAAGGAAAACAAGAATAATTGCTAATAATTTGTTTACTACTAAAACTTCTCATTTTATGATTTTTAAATGATAATACTCTCATGTTAATGTATCTTGCTTTAAGTATTAATAATAATAAATGCCTAGTAAGAGTTTACTATGACCTAGGTGCTATACCAAGTACATTAATTATATTAACACACTTGATCCTCACAAAAATTCTATAAGGTAGGTCCTATATTCATTTCTAATCTATAGTCAAATGGAACAAGCCTTAGAGCAGTGGTTCTCAACCTTCCTAAGGCTGCAGCTCATTTTTACAGTTCCTCATGTAGTGGTGACTCCAAACCAGAAGATGATTTTATTGCTCTATTATAACTGTAATTTTGCTACTGCTAAGCAAGATATCTAATATGCAGCTCCTGTGAAAGAGCTGGTCCACTTTCAAGGGGTCGCGACCCACAGTTTGGGAACCACTGCCTTAGAGACCTACAGTGTTATTCCCATTCATGACTGTTAAATTAATAAGCACAAAAACATTTTTGGAAACCAAGGACAACCGTGAGCTCCAGTTTGGAGATATTTTAGTAATGTAAGATATGGTATGCTTCTAGTACTTTCTCCACAAAGCCTTGGTTATGACACTGACAGCTTTAGTATGGGCCATAGATAACGTGGTGTCTCTCCTCGGCTGGCAGGATCACTGCTGTGGTGTAAACGGCCCATCAGACTGGCAGAAATACACCTCCGCCTTCCGGGTGGACAATAGCGATGCCGACTACCCTTGGCCCCGGCAGTGCTGTGTCCTGAACACACTTAAACAGCCTCTCAACCTGGATGCTTGCAAACTCGGGGTGCTCGGTTACTACCACCGTCAGGTGAGTCCCCTCCCCTCCCGAAGACCTGGCAGGAAGTGCTTCTGCTCCTCGTGAGGAGAATAACAGTCAGCAGTGGGTACTGTCCGCATGGAAGTCTACCTGCTTCCCCTATACCTCGCATTATGTTTTCTTCTCTGTGAGTGCTCATTTAGAATTGTTGCAATTTTTAATTTACTAAAATTACTGCGACATGAGGATTTCCGTAGCACAAACCAACTTGGTGTCAATAAAGACAACCTGTGTAATGTTTGCAACCAGGTTTCTTGAGAAATGTTTGTATTAGACAGAGGCTTGCAAAATGGAGATTAGAAAGAATGATATACAAAAAGAATATTATTCAGTTCCAAAACAACAGCAACTCGTCAGAGGTGATGAAAGGGGGGTGTTCAGCGGGATTAGATTGGTGATTTGGGCGGAAGATGTTTTATATGCGTATGAGTCTTATCAAAGTGCGTCTGCGCTGGCAAAAGTGACCTGACGACAATCACGAAACCCTTACCGACATCTTCCTGAATGCCTGATGTGTCATGTGCCACACACAGACTAAGGTGACTGGGGTGCTCAAGAGTTGGTGCTGGCTGTGCTCTGTAGTCTACACAGGAGGAATGGAGCTAGAGATGCCAATCGGACCTTGCCAGTGCTTACACAGTTAGTAACTTCAACTGCAAGCCATGTAGCTTGAAAGCACAGATGCCGAATCAGTAAAGGCTTGGAAATAGTCCCCCAAAGTCTTGTTGAGCGCTCTCAGACCCTGTACCCAACATCTGCTGACACAGCACACTGAAGCCCTCTGCCCTGCTTTGGCAGCGGTCACTGTGAGGAAGCGCAGCAAGTAGGTCAATCTGTCAAATAATTCAGAAGCATCAGGCTTTTCCGCACAGAAGTAAATGCCACAAACCAGACGTTTGGAGTGAGAGCCGCCTGGCAAAGTGCCTGGACTGGATGCATCCATTCACAAAGGACAGGGGAGTGATGCAGATGACTTCGTGGCGGTGTCCATAGCAACCCTCACTGGGCTTCAGAGCATTGTATTAGCCACTTATATTTGGGCTATAATAAAAATTAAATTTATTGCTTAAAATCAGCATAAAATACAGCTATCACCCAAACCACTCATAAAATGTTTTCAGCATGTCCACGTTAGAGGTGGCTCATGCAAACCAGCCTTTGCTGAATTACAGTCACGTACAAGCAGTGTCCTCTCTCTGAAAGGGACAAAGGGGCATCTACCTTCCCGTTAGAGCATAGCCTTGTCTTCCCACTATAATACATAGCACTCCAGCGATGGAAATCAACGAAAACCACTTACTCAAGCTTAAAGAGGCCAGTCTGAAGGGGAAACACAAATTAACTCTTTTTCTTTTGACTGTTTTGGGACCTCCAGACCCATCTTGACACCTTCCTTTGGCCTTGTCTGCCTTCAGTGTCTCTGTCTCCACTCCAGTCAGCTGAACCACACGCTAAACCATCGCCACTTCGCCCCACTCCTCAACCAAGTTCCCAGGCTCTGACATTTCTTCCTCTATTCCTTTTCCCTTTTGTCTCTACTTCCTCCGTCTCACTCATTCTTCGCCCTGACCACAAGCAGACCTATCGGTCTGACTCTCCCTATCTTGGTCCCCCAGATTCCCACATATCCCCACTTTATGACATACAGGTGCTGCTAATTCCGCTCCAACAATCCTTTGCTATACACGGAAACAATCCACCCAAAATCTACTATCATTTGCTGTTGTTTTTGCATTTACCTTGTCCACAGATTTCTGTGAGCTGCCTCAAGAGCTGTATTGCTTAGTTCTATATTTTCAGCACTTGGCATAATGCTTGGCACAAGGCAGACACTCAAGAAATGTATGGTGGGTGCAGAAGTGAGTGAAGGAGTAGACGGCTCCCCTTTCATGACCATCCTGAAGCTTTGCAACATTTGCAATGCACCAAGGTGTTGCTGTAGCCATAAACACTAACAGAATTAGGAAAGTTAGCCTAAGTATAATAATGAGGGAAATCAACCAGAATTACACAAAGCAGGTCAAATACATACACACACAGGCACACACACACACACACACACACACACACACACTTAGGCTTCTTCAGCCTTGAAAATGCTACATGCAAATCTTGATGACTTTACCTCAAGAATATTAAAACATACTAAGAGAGTACAGTCCCAATAAAATAATTAGCCTCCTGAAAACTCACTAATGAGATGAAAAATTGTGGATTTTGACTGTGAATTCCACAAAGACAAGAGTCCTTTCTGTCTTGCTCCAGCTAAGTGCCCAACTCAGGTCCCAGGACCTGGTGTAAACTGGCTTTTATATATAATATTAGATTAATGATTACCTCCCAAGCTTTTCAAGAGAGTGAGAGTGTTCTGTGTTTTCTAAGTGGAGACTGTGATCATTACTTAATATCCTTTCATTAAGTCTGTTTCTTGTTTGTCCTTTTGTTCATTCATTCATTCATTCATTCATTCATTTAAGATAGGTCGGCATTCTGTAGCTCAGGCTGACCTTGAATTTATAATCCTCTTGCCTAAACTTCCTGAATGCTGCTGGGATTACAAACTCTCGTTCTGTAAATTATTATTAGGTACCTGCTAGATACTAGGCACTCATTCTAGGTTCTCGAAGGCAACAATTAACACGATAAACCCTCTGCCTTTTTGGCGGCTGCAATCTGTTATAGACAACAAATAAGGAACACACTGTACACAAGCGCGCAGGTTCCTGGCTGTGGGGTGTCCGAAGCAGACATAAAGCAGTATCGGTAAATGGAACATGGTGAAGAAAGCCGCTCTCTCTGTGGCTGTCCAGAAAGCCTTTGTTGAGATGACATCTCAGAGCCCTGAGTTCTGTGAGGAGAGGGGGAGCTGAAGTGTTAAGGGAACACTTCTCAGCCCATGCAAATCCTGGAGCATTCTTAGCACCTTGGAAGGGCATCAAGAAGACAAGCCTTACAAGGCCAGAACGGTTGTGAGATGTCTAGAAGGGATGGGTAAACCTCGATCTAGTGAGTGGGCTCAGATGCGCTAGGCCCTGGCCTCTGATGAGCTGACTCAGTACCACAGGAGGACGCCCATGCATGCTCTTCTTGGAGGGGACTTAGCCCTCAAGTGAGGCCCTGGAGGGGCCAGAGCAGTACAAGGGAAAAGACTCAGGAGTGCTTGCATTTGTGATACTTTTAAATAGACCCTAAAGGATTTGCTTAAGGTTAAATATTGGAGTAAGAAATTAAGGAAAATTCCAGGAGGTTTTATTGGGCATCCTGAAATGTAGTGAAGTCAGGAGAGAACTATTGAAGCATCAGGGTAGAAAACAGCATGCGTGTGGCTTAAGGAAGGGGGATGCTGAGTCATGGAACACGGAACATGAAGTGCACAGTTGTAGCTGCTGGGTAGAACATGATTCATAAAAACCCAGAGATAGATACTGGGGTTCAACCTGAAAGTCAGAAAAGCAAAGCAGCCAGCCACTGGCTCTTACCTCGACCTAGGTCCGAAATGGCGATCCTGCCTCCTGGAATCTCAGAATGAGACTGTGTGTGAAAGCTGTCTCCTCCTGTCTTACATCCCTCCCTATCCCTCCCTAGGGCTAGTGTTAAAAGCATGCATTACTACCACCGGTTTCTATGGCAAACTAGTGTGGCTACTGGGATTAAAGGTGCGTGTCACCATGGCCTGGTATGTAAGGCTGACCAGTGGGGCTGTTTGACTCTCTGTTCTTCAGGCAAGCTTTATTTAAAAAATAAATAAAAAAAGAAAGAAAGAAAGAAAGAAAGAAAGAAAGAAAGAAAGGAAAGGAAAGAAAGAGAAAAGAAAAAAAGAAATATCACTACAGCTGGCTGTGGCCTAAACCTCATGGCCAACCTAGAATAGTTGCTGAAATTTGCAGAAAAATCTGGCACACTTGCCTCTGGACCTTTTGGGGCATGGAATCTGCCTGGAATAATTTCCTGCATGATCCCTGTGATCCCTAAGGTTATGGTAAAGTCCCCAGATGGCTACTCAGATCGTTGTCAGCTGTTAATCTGACAGCATCGGTTCTTATCTCTGCTCTAGGCTCCCCACATTAACGTAGCTCATGCCATCTTCCCAGGGCTGCTATGACCTGATCTCTGGACCACTGGACCGGCATGCCTGGGGAGTTGCCTGGTTTGGGTTTGCCATCCTCTGCTGGACTGTGAGTATCCTCAGCACATTTTTTTAAATATATATTTCAGAAAGGGGCAATAATGAGAGACCTTGAGATGATTCCTGGTTATATCAACTAACCTAAAAAGTCTGGAAGCCAAGTCTTGCTGCTAAGGTAGTCGGGAGACTTCGAGCACCAGACCAAGGACAATGGGGTCCCTTAAGGTGTGGGATGTCAACCTCCCTCCTAGGGATAGGATGTGCCTACTGTGTAAACCCTTCCTCTGGCTGCCCCAGATGAACTCAGCTAGGCTTCTTAGTGAGCTCCAGCCGTGCTCCACTCTGTGTAACTCACCACAACTAGACGTCAAGGCCCCTTCTGTCACCTCTCTGGACCGCTCCTGAGGCCCAACCTCAGCTGTCTAGCTCTTTCAACACCCTGATCACTTCCTGCTGCCTCTCTGTGAGGTCAGAGTGTGGTCAGAGCTCTGGCTCGCAGCCCTGACTGCACAGTGAAACCTCCTAGACGAGGCGGAGCTGGTGTGCACCCCTCTGTGCCTCCTCAGTGGAAGCTATGGCTAGGCCTGGGAACTTTGTTTTATTTTGCTTGTGTTTGTGTCTTGATCTGGTAATTTTTTCTAGATGATTGTAAATTTCTGTCACGGCCAAGAACCATGGCATTCAGGATAGAATCGCAGAGTTTGATTACCATTGAACACCTTGAGATATGTGAAGAATTAAAAAAAAAAAAAAAGCTATTTTTCTCTGGGACCAGTGTCTACTGACATTTACTTCCACTAAGTATAGTGACTGAAAAAAAATTAAATAGTTATTAATTTGTTTTAAAATAAGATAATAAGCCAATTGCAAGTTCATATAACAACATAATCCTAAATTAGGAATTATAGAAAAATAATAACTTTTGCAAAATGAAAAATTCGTGAATTTCCTCCAATCCTGTCGAGGTCCTAAAAGAAGCCGAGCCTGTCACAGGTGCTCTTCCATTCCGTCTATGCTAACATTCACCAGCGCTGAAGGACTGGAATGAAGTAGGTCCTTCATAACAGTGTGCAGTTAAGAACAGGAATATCCTGGCAATCTTATTGGAGGCGAATAACCTGAATATTGCTTTGAGACTATGCGCCCTTCTCTACGAGCTTCTTCGAGATAAATTGCAGTATGGAATCTGAAACTAGATTAATGAAGAACTCTCTGTACTATTTGCATAATCTCCGATCTGTACCTAAGCCTATGACGTCAGGAACGGGCTGTTTGGGGAAATGCAGCTTCACTGTGTTTCGTAGCACTTGCTGGTGTCGGTTGATTTCTCTATGTTACACTAGAAGATCACATTCATTAATATTGCCACACTGGAAAAGATCTCAAATAGGATTCTACCGAACCCACGGGAGCAGGGCAATTCTCCAGAGATCTGATGTTTGTTTGACAACTCAAAGTCATGATTGGCATCATACATTGTCAAGTGTTTTCTTTGCAGAAAGACTAATGCTGTAAACTTTGGAGAAAATATCTGCCCAAATATCCAAGCTTAAATAACTGTAGCTTCTTTTATTGACTTTTTTCAAATAAGATTAATATTTCAAGGGAAAAAAAAAGTTAAGTCAGTGCATAACCCATCACATAAATCCTCTCCTTCTGCACACCTACATCTCAGATATGCCATGGGATTTGGAGCATTCTTATTATGTAGAATATTAAAAAGATATGTAAATTAAAGGTCAAAGTACTGTGTGATCAATAGCTTTGGCAGCTCCGTGTAGGACTGTCCCAGATAAACTTCCTGCTTCCTCCTTTCCCCTGTGTGTATAACACTGCAGGATACAAAGGGAGCTGATGCAATTCAAGGCCTATGCCTGGATTTTCCCTGAGGCTTGGTAGTCTGACCTTATTCTGCTTTTGCACCACCAGTGCCCATGGAAAGATGCCAAAAGGGCAAATGAAGCCCTTTTACTTAATTATTCTTGGCCTCTCTGGCCCCTCAAGGGTGTTTGTGTACTGTGCTTTGGAAAGGGCTGAGTGAGAGGGTGTATAATGAGGGACACAGAGAAAGCTGTTCCTCCAGGAAGTGCTCCATGGTCACTGTAGAGGGCGGTCTCTGCAGTGAGACAATGCACCAATGACATAGTTGATGCTGCTCGAGGCAGAGAAGCTGCTCTCCTTTGTCCCCCAGTCCCTAGCACAACAGAGTAAAGGCTCAGTTATTTATTGAATCTATTTTTTTTTTCATTTGGGTTTTCGAGACAGGGTTTCTCTGTAGCTTTGGAGCCTGTCCTGGAACTAGTTCTTGTAGACCAGGCTGGTCTCGAACTCACAGAGATCCTCCTGCCTCTGCCTCCTGAGTGCTGGGATTAAAGGTATGCGCCACCATGGCCCGGCTTATTGAATCAATTTAAATGAAAACAGGGAAGTGTCTGTTTGTGCTGTACTACCAGGAACTAGAGGACATAATAAGGCGTCTAAGGGTCATGGGGTTACTAACTGTACACAGGTATCAAATTCTCAATTATAAATACTGCCAATTTCCTGAAAATCAGTAGCAGGGGATAAGAATTAGAGATTTTGAGGGTCTGCTATGGATGAGACATCAGGCCAACTAGTCTTCATATGAGACCCCCTCAACAACAGCAGTTGGTCTGCCCGACAAAGAACCACACGTGAGAAGAACTCCTAGGCATAGCCAGGTCACTTCTGCTCACAGAGGGCTTTCCAGTTCTCAGCCTATGGGTAGAGATTCCTTTGTAGGTCGCATATAAGATATTCTGCATATCAGATATTGACATTATGATTCATAACAGAGAAAAATACAGTCATGAAGTAGCAACAAAATAATTTCGTGGCTGGGGATCAGCACAGCCTGAGGGGCTGTACTAAAGGGCTGGGCAGTAGGAAGGCTGAGAAGCATGGCTGTAAGGCCGGTCAGGCTCTGTGTCTTTGGGTTTGTTACTTCGCTGTGCTTCGAGTCCTTCAGAGACATTTGGAAGCCGATGTGCCTGGTGCACACAAGTCATAATCAACATCAGGCCCAGTTATAACTCCATTGTCTCACCCACAGCTCTAGATCTGAGGTAGAGAGAGAGAAGGGATGAAGTTTATTTTACAGAGACTGGGGCTCAAGGAAGCAAAATGGCCTGGCTAGGACCCAAGGAGTAGACGGCAGAGGGGTAGCAGCCTGGACATTCCAACTTCACCCCTGAGTGAGAGGGCTTAGGTTCTGCGGTATTCTACAGAGGCAGCCATTCAAAGTGGTAGGACTTTTAGAAGGAAGGGCTTTAAGATGAGAAGGAGAACGTGACCCACATGGCTGGAGATCTAGTTCTGTTGGGGGAGCACCTCCCAACATGCCCCAAACCCCGATTTCCATCCCAGTACAAATAAACCAAGGATGCTTGGAAATGGAAAAGCAGAAGGGTCAAAAGTTCAAGGTCATCCTACGCTATATAGCAAGTTCAGGGCTAGCCTAGCCTACATGAGACCCCATTTCAAAAAATAAACAAATAAATAAAACTTTAAAAGATGATCTATAGTTGCTAATGAAACGTGAACGCTGGAGTATTTAGCTTTGATAACAGGAAGGAAGGATTTTCCCAAGGGAGCACTTAAGAACTCAGAGACTACACAGGAAGTGGTGGGCGGGCATGTGGGGAATGGAGAAATGGCTCTGAGTGGCCGCTTATAAGCAATGCTCTCTCATATGGGATGGACAGAGCAGCAGCTGGCCCTTAAATTACAGCTAGAGACTCCGTGTCACCTAAGTCCGCACAAAAGGAATGCCATCATTTTATATTAAGGTTGATGTTAATTAAGATCCTGTCTTAAATCATTTGTTTTCCTTTTTCCCATTTTAATTCTAGTTTTGGGTCCTCCTGGGTACCATGTTCTACTGGAGCAGAATTGAGTTCTAAGCACACAGTATCTCTGCCACACCTCCCTCCTCGGGTGACTCTGGACGTGGTGCTGGAACCTGCTATTTCGTCATGTGCTCTCTGTGTGCTCTCCACAGTGACGTATGCGTCTCTCACTCAAATGCCAGCTCCGGTGGAATGGGCTCCCTTTAGGCTCTCGGGCTGCTGTGATCCTCAACAGAAATGTTTCTCGTCCTTGCCTAACACTCTACAACATATTTATGGACCGTGAGACAGCTCCATCCCTGTTTATGTTTACTGTGGGGACACCATGACATTCATAGGAGCCTCCCCCCGCCACTGCAAGCTCTGTCTGTATTTAATAGCAAATCCGAGCAACGGGGAGCCCATATTTCTTACTATTTTCTTCGGCCTTGCAAGATGCGCTTGTCACTGTGTAGACCGGGCAAGGGGAGGAGGGGAGATTGAAGAACTCTGTTCTGGTTTGGCGATAACGTCTGTCCACACTGGTGGCTCTCCTGACACACCTGCTACCTTTGGATACTTTTTTTCCTCCGGGACAGTCCTTGATTTTCATTTAATAAGCCTTTAGACTTCCTCTTCTGCCCCGCCGAGTGACAAGCATTTAGCAGTTTCATTCTCGGTTAATTGGAAGTACGTAATCTTTAGGGACATTGACACTCCCCACTTCACATCAGCTCAAAGGTTTGAACGTGGCAGTCCAAGCCAGCTACTAGAACAGGTGATTGAAAGGGACTTTTGTTCGCTGTCAAAATAGTTTGGTCCTGAAGGAAGTCCTGACAACTCACCATTGTTTGCTTATCTATCCATTAAGAAGCCCATAAAATACACTTACTTTCTTTGACTCCAACTGGTAATGCATGAGTCTAACAAAAAGGGGTTTCCAAAAAAAGAGCCCCAACTGTGGGGGTTAAAGTGGAAGAAGTGGGAGACACACACTTGTGGGTTCCTGCTGACTTGTGCACTGTCACTGTCCACATGGACAGGAAATGGCTAGAATTCTCTCTTCTTTTTCTTTTCCCTCTTGCAACATTGTGCTATGGAAAAAATGCTCCAGTATACTGTAAATATTTGTCATTTATTTGTTTAATAAAATACTGATTGGCCAGTAGCCAGGCAGGAAGTATAGGCAGGGTGACCATACTAGGAGAATTCTGGGAAGAGGAAAGGCAGAGAAATGCAGTCAACCAGCCAGACTGAAAAAACAGGATGAGAATGTTGCACTATGTTTATGTTTAGCCATATGGCTAAACATAGACAAAAAGTATGGGTTAATTAAAGTTATAAGAGCTAGTTAATAATAAGCCTGAGCTAGCAGGCCAAATAGTTTATAATTAATATAAGCTTCTGTGAGTTTATTTGGGACTGAACAGCTGCAGAACTGAGCAGGACAGAAACTTTTGTCTACAATATTGTCCTTTGAAGTTATTGCTCCACTAGGAAGCAATGTGTGATGCCAACAGCTCAACTGTGTTCCTTATGCAGAAAACACACCCATCACTTAGAAACAGTCAGCCTAGGCATGAAGGTCCTGCCTCCCCAGATCCCTGTGGTTAGGCAGAACACTGGAGAGGAAGAGCAGTCAAGAGAAGAGAAGTGGACTCCCTTGTAGCAGAAGCCCGCTCTCTGATCCCCAGCACAGCTTGCCTCCAACCTTCCACCTGGCTTTGTCTCTTCTGAAGAAGGCATCACTCTGTGCCTGCTAGTTGAGCACTCGACCCACTTAGCTGTATCCCTACCTCCTGGTGCCCGTTGCTTTCCACCATTAACTAGATTTTCCACTGAGCTCCATTGGCTGAGTGGTTCCCACCCAACCTTAACTTCTGCCTTCCCTTCCAGAGATTTATGCTTCAAAATGCTTTCTGTTACAAAACCCTCATCTCTTTGTGACTGGATCTTAGCCTCGAAAGCACAGTAAGGAAGTTCCATTACCCACAGGAACAGGCTTTGCTCCTTCACAAACCAAGGAAGGATGGTGAGCCCAGTCACCACCAGTGATAGAGAGGGACAAGGCTTCATCTCCCCCTGCAGCGTTCTGCCATTCCCAAGCCTGATCTGTGACTACTGCTACCACTCCCTTTAGGTCACCCAGCAATTTCTTCCTAGAATCCCACTTCCATTCCTTCCTCTTTCCCTCGTGCCCCTGGCTTCCTTCTCTTCTTCAAGCTCCTGGAACTGGAAATAGGGTGGGGAGGAGGAAGGCTGTTGTCCTTGAGAGTCACCCAGACACGATTTCTGTGAAACCTTCCTTTCTCAGTTATTAGCTTGCCCACCAATTATCACTGAAACCCAAACCAGTCAGGCTAACTCTGGGGCAAGTTTGATTGAGTGCAATACCGGAAAGTCACCCTGTCTCCGGTTGGCCTCATCCTTAAGCTGTGGCAGCCTGATTAAATTTAACATTTCAAAGTCCTAGAACCAGAATCAAGAATCTGCTTCTGTCTGAACAGCAGAACAGATGCATTCCAGCTATTCATAGGTAGCATTACAAACTTGAAAAACTACTGTCCCATCTAACCCCTCCCCTACCTGTCTGATTGACAAGAAGTGTTGTGGTTGGGGGTGGGGTTAGAAACTAGCCACTAACCTGACTTCTTACTGTAAAGGATTGCTTTCCATGGAATCTCCCTTCTCTTTCCTGTTTCGCCTCACTCGGCTTCTTATCTACTCCTAGACAACCTAGGGAACAGACAGCAACCACCAGATAACCAGCTGAGTCCGGATTCATGCATGTTTATCTGAAGGATCAAGTGGTCATGTCCAACAAAGAGAGCCAGAAAGGTCTTAACCAGTAGTCTTTAACCTTACTAATGTAGCAACTCTTTAATACAGTCCCTCATGATCGTGGTATTCGCAACCATAAAATTTTCCATTGCTAACTCATAACTGTAATTTTACTACTGTTATGAATCATAATGTAAAGATATGATATGCAGGATATCTGATCTGTGACTCCTGTAGTGGTTGAGAACCACTGTCTTAGAGACAGGGAGCATTGTGAAAACACGGGAGATGCTCTCTTCCTCCAGCCCATGGTCCCCATGCCTGGCACAACTGGGTACATGCACTGCACGCATGTGCGCACGTGCACACACACACACACACACACACACACACACACACACCTACATGGTTACTAGAGAGTTAAATTTTAAAAACCAAAGGGTGCGGTTCAGTTGTACATCATTTCCCAGCATGTGTGAGGCATGGTACCATAAAAAAATAAAACAAACAAAAATACGACAGAGGAGAGATGGGTCAGCGACTCGGAGAGCTTGCCGCTCTCACAGAAGACTCAGCATTCAGATCAGGGCCTCACAACAGACTGTACTTCCAGTTCCAAGGGATCTGCCGCTCTCTTCTGGCCTCTGCTGTCACCCACATTTGTACACACACACATACACACACACATTTAAACACCCTCACATGCACATACATACACAGTCTTTTCTTAAAGAAAGTTTACACAGGATAAGCATTCTCTTGTGTTCTACCGTTCACTGACTTTCTAAGCCCCCAAACTACACACTTAGACACATGCACACTCAAGGCTGAAGATTCATCAGCATTCTCAGCCATTGTAAACGGACCCTTTGTCTATTCGGGTGTGCTCCCTGAAGGGGAGACCTCTGAGCCACTCATGTGAGTGCATTTTGGAGACCTGTCTGACTCTCTCAGAAGACCTAAGTGCTCCCTATACTGCAAATGATACAAGTGCTACAGTTTAAACTCTCTTGGCAAGCGAGAACTTGAGACTTTCCTAATATTTTCCATCTCATAGCACACATCGATGGCTCTGGGCAGGGACTGTCAGACCTGGGGAAAAGTGGAAAATATGAGTCTGGCAGAAAATGACTTTCATCTCCTTCAAGAGTCCACTCCAAGAAACTTCTCCTCCCGGGGTATGGGAGGAAGTGTGAGGTGGTTCAGAGCCAAATACCTAGGGGAGGAGAGCAGGTGAATGCTTGAAAGTCATTTTGGGGGTTCGGAAGATACCAAATCTCAGTAGGAGCTGCAACAGAATATAGATTCAGGAAAGCTACCCCCCAAAGAAAGAAGCCCTGCTGAAGACAATGTGGAATAGTAGTTTTATAGTCCGATGACTTGAGTCTGGGCTTGACCCAGCTTTTGCTCCACTGTGAGATCTCTAGCAACTACCCATCTGTTCTGGGTCTCCACCCCTTCCCTTAGCCCTCTAATCCCAGGAAATTGTATAAAAACATTACAACCTGTGAGCACCATAAAAAATGAGCACTAGCCCAAGTAATTTTTAAAACAACAGTTTAAACCTTGCAAGGGCCACTCATGGCCATGGGGAGTGTCAACGTCCAAACAGCTAGCGCTCATATGGTTCTTGGCAGCCTTGGTGTTGCTGGCATATCTACCTTCAACATCCAGAATGTGTGATGCTATGGCATGGACGGTGACCGAATACATACGCAGGAACTGGGAGCTGGCTCCTTTGGCCAGCCAGGGAGGTGCAGATGACAGCAATTAGCAAGTAGGTAGTCCAGGGCTCCAGCCCGCGGTGGGCCTTGGACTCCCTGCAGGAGTCACACGGCACAGGGGTGGCATGAGGGTCCCACAAGATTATCTCGCACCTGAAGACGTTTTGGAACAAGTCATTGAGCTGACCTGTCCATTTCCCTGGTTGAAAGAACTAGCTGAAGACGGGCCAGAGGTGTATTTCAACAGTTTCCAACATTTTGTTAATGCAGATTGCCTATGACCAACAACAAAAGTCAGGGAGTTTCTATATGGCATTCACTATATTCTTTAAAAAAAAAAAAAAACTGAGTCTCACCAGGGGTGGGGGGTGCACACCTTTAATCCCAGCACTAGGGAGGCAGAGGCAGGTGGATCTCGGTGAGTTCGAGGCCAGCCTGATCTACCAAAACAAAACAAAACAAAAAAAAAAAAAAAAAGAAAGAAAGAAAGAAACTGAGTCTCAAATCCCCTGACACACCACTATTTCCTGTTACCCTCCCCAACCAGTTTCAGAGACCCTGTGCCTCTGCAGAAAGAAGGGAGTGGGAGGAGCTTTCTCACTAGCATGGCCCACTACCAAATCTCCCGAGAATACAACTCCCTTTGTAAGGTTTGGCACGAAAACAGGAAAACCATGAGTCTGATTTTGCTAAACAAAGAAAAAAATGCAGTTTTTACTTCCTATGCAGAGTTATTGATAAACCAGACTAGCCCTAAGCAAACCTGCCAAGCTTATTAAAAACAAAAAAGTTCCTTCAAATTCTTCTTCCTCCTTTGTTGGTGTTCACTCCAAACCCTCCTGATTCCTCTTCCTGTCTGGCAGGATTAGGTATTATTTCTACTTACCAACTGAGTCTAGTGGCGATGGGGTCACGTAATGATGACTGACTGAGAGGCCCCGGGACACAGCCACACAACACTTAACATTTGTGTTAATTACTTGCCCACTTATCTACCTAATCAAATGAAATAATTACTACTCTTCTGACTGAAAAAACAGAATGGCTTCATCTGTCTTCCTTCCATTACCCTGACCCCTTTGCCCTGCCCCCTACGAGAAGCTCGGCTGCTGGGACCTTTTCTCTCAAACTGCTCTGGTTTCCACGCCAGCACCACACCCACAACATTACTCCAGATGGGGGGGGGGGGGACTGTCCCTAGCACTAACCAGCCAGGAGCACTCCCAAAGCCCTGCAGTTTCCACTTCTGACTGTGGGAAGGAAACACAGAAGAATAAAAACCGTAAGAATTCAGAGAGGCCCGAGACTAAGACTGAGGCGTGGCTTGCTACAGTTGGCTGTGGAGGCCAGAGGCATAGGGTCCCCTGGAGCTGGCAGTTGTAAGTCCCCCCTCAAGGGAGTGCTGGGAGCCAAATTCAAGTCCTCTGCAAGAGCAGTACATGCTCTTAACTGCTGAGATATCTCCAGTCCGCTGTTTGGTTCTTAAGATGTTTAAAATCAGAAGTGCTGAACTGAACAAACCTTTGGTCTATACGAACAGTAAAAAACAAGACCAAGAGCCAGAAGCATTTTCATCTTTTACTACAGAGGTACTCTAGCTTATAAACTGTTCATTCATATCCTATGTGTACAAAATCATTTTATAAAAAATGCTTTAAAAACTAGGAGAGAGTGTTCTCTGGTGGGCTCTTGCTGGCAAGTGCCTCTGAAGAGACTGGTACATTCAAGGTCGGGTGGCCACAGGCTGGAAGGTGTTTCCGATGAGGAAGCGAACAGCACGGAGGACTGGGGGCAGCAGTCACTGCTGCCAGTTCACGCCACACTCCCCCTTCGTCACCTCTTCATTGCTGGGTTCGTGGGGTCTGATTCCTGACTTTGTTCCGCTCCTCTACGGCCTTCTTCTCATCCGGAATCCACCGCTTCTCAGATGGCCACATAGGATACACGCGTGACAGAAACACATCTTAGTACCTTTCTATCTCGGGCCTAGCAGTTCTGGCTCTCTAGGACACACGGGGATTTTGTTCCCCACTCTTTAATCCCCTGATGCTTTGCTGGAGTCGATCCTTCGAGGACACGGCTCCCAGGTAGCCTTCATTGCATCCTTTTATCTTTAGTCCATCCAGTCTGTGCATTACACCTCATTGCTGGGATCAGAACAACTAGGAAAGCTGTCTCTTTATGACGGCTCTACATTCCCCATGACCAAGAGCACGGCCGAGAAAACACAAAATGGAAAAATCCGGCCTAATAATTATCTGGAGTGAGTCCTTAGTGTGCGCTACTATGGAAGTCTCTAGGCCATAATTATGACAAGTCATCACTTCTCCTGAACCCCATCCAAAGATCCAGGTCACACACCAGTCCAGAAGTCCACTGTGACGTTGATATATAAAGGATTGTGTTCCACAGAGAGTAATCTGTAAGAACAACTTGATAGGCCATCTGTTTTCCAGACTCGTGACATCTGGTTTAACAGCTTCATCCTAGGATAAAAAGAGCAGATGAGAATGATGAGAGAGAGAGAGAGAGAGAGAGAGAAGGCAGCACGCATCTCCACTGCTTTTTGTCCTGCTCCAAAGTGTAGCACAAGTAGTTTTACAATTTACCATTCCTGTTGAGTTGCCATCACACAAAAAAATAAAAGTATTTTCCTCACTCAATAGACATGAATGACAGCCAAGTATTTGTGGATTAACCTCTATACAGGGCCCTGGACCAATAGAGGACATTGCCCCCAATGGGTCCATCTATAGGGCAGAGGGGTTACCAGAACCACTGATAGAAAAGGGAACAGGTTCTTGGGTGAGCATCAAGGGATCTCTGCTCATTCCATTACTGCAAGAAGAAAGCTGTCTATAGACAGGAGGGTACATAGCTGTCATCCGAGTCTCAAAAATAGTGTGTGCGTGCATATGCGCAGGTGGAGAGATTAAGGGGCACCTTTATTTCCTGAGAGTCTAGGGAGGGTCATCGAGAAGGCCAGTTTCACTGAAGCCTAAAGACACGAAGTAAAAAAGGAGAGACAGGATGCTCTAAAGAAAAGACTACCAGACCACTTGGGCAAGGGGCATGGACCAACAAAAGAACAGCGTGCTTTTGAGGAAGGATAACCCACCCCTGTGGCTGGAGTTGAGCAATGGGGTAGAGAAGTGAGCCCTGAATTGTTCTCTAGGAGCTCAGCCGTGACAATGACAACTTGGGTGGAGAGCAGAGGCACAATGCTGATCTGTGTAACGTCAAAGGAGGAACAAATACAGTGGGATTCACTGGCACACAGTTGAAATCGTGCAAAAACTAATTTCTGTAAACCAAGAAGCAACCCAAAGAATTAGCATTACGACAAATAACTATCACAAAGTTCAGCAAAATGTCACCTAGGTCAGCGGTGAGTGTGAAGAGGAGGGTGTGGGTTTAGAGAGGCCACACGGACATACCTAAGGGGTCCGCCTGGGTATCAAGATGTCTCGTGCTTGCCAGGCAATTTGTAAGTGTTCTCTTATAAATATTAAATAACAAACATAAAAATGCACAGTTATTGACTGATAAAGACTGGAATGACGGAAAGGTCTATTCTTTAGAAACTGTCGCCTCTAACAAAAGAGCTAAAAGACTATTTAACACCATTTTAACATGCAGAACTAATAAGAGGGCAAAAAAAAAATGCTTGAATACAGCTTTTCATCAAAGGGAAAAGACTCAGAATAAAAAACATAAATTTTTCCATTAAAGCCACAATGTGTTTATCTGACAGAGTTCCTCCATGAAAGGGCCAGAGCTGGGCAGGACAGAACAGGGCCAAGTAGGCCATTACTCCTGTCCAGAGCCCAGAGCAGGAAGCTCTCAAGGATGGTGGTGGCTACATACTCAGGACTTGGGAGCACGCTTGGAATGCTCCACCTGGACAAAGTCGAGAGGACCTTCTTATCCAGAACATGAAATACAATTTGAAGGATGCTCAGGGATACCAGGTTACTGTTCTAAAAAATGACTCATCAGTGCGGGTTCTCACCCTTCAGGCTGCCCTGCGCATATAAACTATACCCCAATGTACTCAAACAGCTAAAGAGACTATGTCCTTCTCTGTAATGAGATTTAATAAATGGAGATGGGATGGTGGAATCAGGATATCACAGCTTTGCAACCCTTGATTCAAGCGATGAGCAACAGGTGCTAAAAACAAAGTCACCAGATAAAGATAGGATGAGATATCTCGAAATGAACAGATCAGGCTGTCAGTGCCCACATCACTGAACAATCCTGACACCAAACCTGCCCTCCTAGTTTATAAAAAAAATGAAAATAAAATAATAATATAATAAAGCAGAGGTCGCAGGAACACATCAAATCTCCATATGATAATTAGCAAAAATTCATAAAAGGAGTGATTTTGAAACTGTTGGATAGGTAGCCTGGTATGTTCAACAATAAACAGCAAAACAAGAAAGAGAAAGGATAGTGAATGGGGATATGCACTCAGCGGTGAGACAGCTGGGCTCACTTGAGGCTAAAGGGGACTACATAGACAGTGAAACCCTGTCTCCAAAAAGAATCAAGGAGAACTCAAGCTGGAGTGATCATCCTGACAATAACGTGGACCTTGTTTATTTATCACACTGACCAAACCGACGCACTTTCTTTTAAAGGTCCTTATTAGACAATCAGGGAACCCTAAAAGATGATTGGACATGTGGTGACGTGTAATGAAGTACCTCATTAGTCTTATTTTAAGCATGATATCAGTACTATGGTTCTTCTTACAGGACTGCTGATATTTTAAGGATGCGTGTGAAAATACATACACACAGATGCTATGAAAAAGAATCCAGTGGGACAAAGCCAAGAAGCCCGGAGTTCACGATCATAGAAATAAGGGGCTTATGTTCTGTTCTCCCTTATTTGGGTTCTGCTTTAAAAGCTCCTTCATCAAAAGGTTTTAACAAGGTGAACAGGCTTATGTGGTCAGTCCGACCTGGTGTGTTGGCCACACAAGGGACTCAGCACCCCGCCGGAGCCAGGCGGGGCCTCCAGAGCTTACCGGTCCACATTCACCTCGTTGCCCTTGTCTCTGGTGTGGAAGATCATAGTGTATTTGCCCACATCAGGATCAGGCCGGGAGATTTTCATTTTGTGGAGCTCAACCCTAGAAAAATAACAAGGTTTATTTTGAAATCTAGCCCATTTCTTTACCACTGAACACACTTAAAGAGAATTGCCTGCAATTAAAAACAAAAATCACACACACACAAACACACAGAGGTGGCTGGAACAGCGTGATGCTACTCACAGCCACGATGAGACCAGTCACTGTGCTCTGAAAGCAACGTGCCACCAGACACTTGGCAGGAATTAGCAAACAGTACATCCTATAACCCTATGCGATTGCTAAAACACATCGCAAAAATTTCAGTGTCCTATTTTAGAAAAAGATCATCCAAACACTAAAAGCAGCTTCAAATGGTAACATACACCTGTCACTCCAGCAGACTGAGTGGAGATGCTGGCCAGAGGCAGGAGGTGCGGGGAGAAGCTGAGGCTAGCCTAAGCCTCAAACAGTGAGTTCCAAGCTGATGTGAAATGCAGGTGAGACCCTATCTCACACACAAAGAAATGATATTTAGCACTCACTAGTGGAGAAACGCCAATTTGTAGTTAATTGTTTTTAAAAAGAGGAAAACTGATTAAAAAATGTTAACTGTAATGCATTCCAAAGGGCAAGACCATCAAGTCTGTCAGACACTAATTAATAATGCTGTCTCATCACAAGGAAAGGAAGGGCTGTGTAGAGCTGTAATCTTTAAAGCCACAAACCGATGTTCAATCTAAGCTCTGTAACTGACAAGTGTGTTGATCAGCTGATCCCACCAGACCTCAGCCTAAGTAGAAGTGAGGCTGGTGGCATAGACTACACATTTCAAAGGCTCAGGTAACAGGATTCCCTGGAATGCGCTTTGCAGACGCAATGCACTCTATAGGAGCACAGATGCGGTGCTCAACCTTAGCAAATCTCAGCCGGTGTTACATCCCTCCCTTCCTGGGGTATCCAGCGCACGAACGGAGATCTGTTCTGCAGACCATGATGTTCCCATGAAGGCAGGACAGAAGGACAGAAAAGCAAAGGGACATGGGAAGAGGAAGAACCCCCTCACCCTGGGATCTAGCTGCCTTTCCTGCAGGCAGAAAGGAAATTTCAGCGCTGTTGATAAGGCCAGCACCGCCTACAGAGATAATGCAGGGTTTTCCTACAGACACCTCAAACTTCAGTGCTAAAGACAACAGTGTCTGCCTGGGCCAAAATGTTTATTCTACCCTTGAGGTTTTTCCATGGTAGCAGGCCTCTCTCATCCCTAAATCTAAATAACCCATTTCCTGAAACAACATTCCAATTTCATTTACAAAAGGAAATTCTGGGAGAGAAATGAGCAAGTCAGCGCATAGATCTTAAACTCTACTCAAGCATCAAGTGTTGAGTAATCTTTAAACCTTGTTGTGGGACCGGAGAGATGGCTCCGTGGTTAAGTGCTCCTGTGGCCCTTCCAGAGGACCTGAGTTCAATCCTCAGCACCCACTTAATGCTCACGCCTGTCTCCAGTCCCAGGCGGATTCCGACGCCCTCTTCTGGCCTCCACAGGCACTGCGTGTACATGGTGCACAGACATGCCTGCGCAAACAAAACACTCATATACATAAAATAAAAATTAAAGATTAAAAGATTCTTAAGCCTTGTAATTTATACCCTTTAAACAATCTAGAAGAGCACGGGATCGAAGGGGTGTGCATCTGTGCACACCAGCTTGCACGCGTGAGACAGACAATTTCCCCTAGAGAAGCCCACACCTACACATGGGTGTGTCTTATTCTTTCCCCCCCCCAAAACCCTCTATTTATATGAACACCTGCACCTAATCTATACTAAGAATACCTTTAAATAAATTCCAATTCTGCTTTCTACTGATTTGTCCTGGAGCTCTTTTCTACAGCAAGCAGAGATCTCCAAAGAGAACCCTGAGGCTGCTGAAGGCGGCAAACCTACCACTGCTGACACCAAAGGAAACCAAAACCGAGGGGTTCCCTCTCCCTTACAACTGAGGAACAGCAGGAAATGAGACAGCAAGCGTACTTAGCCATAGCAACAGTCTACTGTTGCTAGGTGGGGCAAGGGACCTGGGGGAGAAAAGAGAGCCGGCTCCCTCTAACCCGTTCTGCCCCTACCCTGAATCCAACAGTCTGTGGATTGTGGCTGCTGAGGGGCTGGACGACAGGGAGCCCTTAGGTAGGAAAATCTCCCTTTTCAGAAACAAGGCAAAGGCTCTCTGCCCACTGGGAACAAGACTAACCAGCATGAGGCCTTAGCTCCTTCCCACCAACCCAGGGGGAATTTGCTAGTCACATGTCTATTAATTCAGAACTACAGCTGAGAACATACTCTCCAAGAGGCAGTGAGGATGGGAAGGGGAAAAGGTCCCCTGTGATGCTAAGAACTCTGACATATGGGCCATAGACTTTTGAACAGTAATTTCTGAGTAATGGGAATGCCTTTAACCTTCAAGTCACAGAAAAAAAAAAGGAAGGAAGGAAGGAAGGAAGGAAGGAAGGAAGGAAGGAAGGAAGGAAGGAAGGAAGGAAGGAAAGAAGGAAGGTTCTGGAGAAGGAACAGAAAACTAAAAGAGGCCAGGCATCCTGAGGAGTTTCTCTCGGCCCTCTAGAGCAGAGAGCTGTCTGAAGGGATCCAGGAATTACACCAGCAGCCCAGAGTAAGCCTTCCAACTCAATAGCTCCCACACTGCACAGCTAAAGGACACCCTTGCCTTCTTTGGGGCATATGCCCCCTCCTTAGAGAAGACAGCACTCTGCTCCACATGCTGGGAACAGTGTCAGGGCTCTGGGGTCTGAGGAAAGCACAAGACTTACAGGCCATTCTCAGAGGGGCAGTCTTACAGACAACCTTAAGTTTGGGCCTTCTCATTCACTAGTGGAACCCAAGGCCCCCACCAACACCTCTGCCCCCCACACTCAGCAACAGAACATCCTCCTTGGTTTCTAGGCTCCCAGTGACAAAGAACAATTTAGGTCATTCTGCCTTCCCTCCATACCCGGCCCTCCCTGTCAGCCCAGCTCTGCAGCCCTAAGACCTGCTGGCCTGGAATTCACAAGAGCTACACACAAGCACAGGTTTCCAGAGTCATCCCGGATAGCAGAGCCCCATGAAGGCTCCCTTCTCTGCTGTTCACCTGAGTCTGAGGTCATCGTCTTCGCCTCCCCATCCCCAGTAGTTGTTAGAGAATCCATTCACCTTGAAAAACTGTTCTCTGCTGAGGGCAGTAACACCCCCAAAATATTTACTGTAGCGTAACCTGCAGCAAAAGAGGAAGAGAGAAAGGTGGTGACATTTATCATAAGAACCCTCTGCTCCCACAGACACTCCAGCACTCCCGAGCTCTGGGAATGGCACTCCAGGAACACTTGAGGATACACCTCCACCCATTCCGTTCATTTAGTCTTTTCTCATGTCTCTCTCCCTGTTCTCCAGGCATTTGATCTGCTGTTGATATCACTGAGCAAGATGACCCCACTAAGCAAGGTTACCGCCTCATCCCTGATATTGGTAACACTGGTATCCGGAGACCTGTAAGGATACCTGCTCAAATGTCAGTGAGAGATTCCATCCCATATGCCAATCCAACCAATGGTAGCAGCTGCTAAGGGAAACAGGTAGAGAAGGAGTCTGGGTCGCATCCATGCTCAGCATGAATGAGTGTCATCATAAAATTTTTTTTCACCTCTTTCTCTCTTGGGAGTGAAGCAGTGTGGATCAGGAGACAGACAGTTCCAGGCCATGCTACAAGTGTGCTCACTCTGCAAATCTCCATCTTGCAGTGTTTCCTACCGGAGTCAACAGCCCAGCCCACTGCCCTGAACTCCCGGCTTGGGCAGCTGCGGGGAATGCGGTGCCTTTGTTGAAAAGTGAGTATGAAGAAGGTAGTTTGGTGCTGAGGGGAAGGTGATGAATTATTCTTAGGCCGAATCTGAGATGCTCCTGGGCCTTTTGCCCACAGGCAAAGGGTGCAGCAGGGTCCAAGCTCACGAGACACCTGTGGCTACAGATAACTCGGCAGTCGTGAGCACTTGAGGATCCCAGAGTAGCAAAAATCACGGGAAACAAGAGGGAACAAGAGGACCTGAGCATGCGTGGGACTGCTGTTAAGACTGACACGGGAGAGAGGCGGCTAAAAGCCAGGGGAAGGAGGAGAGTCACGTCACGAATCCTCCAGGACACAAGGACTTTTCTGCATTTCGGTGACATCAACAAGCTGAGATGAGGCTACCCCCCCCCCCTCCGCATAACTGCAGGTGGAGGGAGTCACTGAACGACCAGGGGACCACATGGAGGATTTCTAACCTCAGCCAACTTCAGTTCTAAATGTCTGGGGCCAACTGCATACTGATGTCTCCCAGACAAGAAGAAAAATCAAACCCACTGTAGACATCTCCCACCTAACAAGCGGCATCCCCAAGGCGTCTCTGGGGCTGAGGAGTTTCTACACTCCTAGTACAAACCCTAGGCATGCCATTATAGAAACAGATTTAGTCATGTTAACCAGATGATAATCAAGGCGAATGTCTGTGGGAAATTTTTATTCTGTCTCATAGCTCCAATCCGTGGCCAGCTGGCTCCACTGCTTCCAGGCCTGTGGCAAGTGAGAATTTCCTGATGGGAAAGGTATGGCCAGTGGAGACAGCACTCACTTCATGACAGTCAAGCCACAAAGATGAGGAAGGGGAGCAGGATAAAATCCACCCCCAAGAACACACTTCAAGTGACCTACTTCCTCCGAGTAGACCCCACCTCTAAAAATACCCGTCTCTTTCCATTAATGCTATCAGATCACAAACTCATCAGCTAAACCACTGATTAGCTCAGAGCCCTTAGGATCTAACTGTCTCTAGAGATGCCCTTATATGCATTCCTGAGGTACACTCAACTAACTCATTGGCACTTCTCAGTCTTATCAAGTTTGACAACCACGACTGACTATCACAATTACATTTGTGCACCTAAAATTCTGGGAAATTCAAACCTAAAACCAATAAAAAGAAATAAAATATTTAGAACACGGCAATTACTGTCATGATGGCCGAGGGCACAGTGCCAGCAATGCTATTCCCTCCTAGAGTTCAGAACTGAACAATGCCAGGGTTCTTAGAAAGGAATCACTACCACAGCAAGGAGCAGAGCCTGGAAGGACCTGGATCTGCAGAAAAGGTGGGATCTGGTGGTGAGAATCAGTGAGGACGAGGAGGAGCTAAGGAGCACCGAGACTGGAGCACGTGGGATCAGCTGTGCTGTGGAGGAGCAGCTGTGTGTGGAGGAGCAGCGGGTGGGACCAGCTGTGCTGTAGAGGAGCAGCGGGTGGGACCAGCTGTGCTGTGGAGGAGCAGCGGGTGGGATCAGCTGGGTGTGGAGGAGCAGCGGGTGCCTCTGGAGAAAACTAAGAACTGCTCTAGCCACTGCTGCCAGCAGACCGCTCTGCGTTTTCTGACTTTTGCGTTTGGTCCCTTTTCTGGAAAAGGATGTGTTTTAACAGGCCCTCAGGTGAGTTTACACACGTGTTTTAAAGGGCTGTTAGGTCCCCAGAAGGAGGAAAATGTCGAACAGTTACAGTGGAGTCCTTGGAGAAAGGGGGCGGGTTCAGGGGAATTCTTGGTAGTAAAATTCACCATGAGGCTGAAATACTTGGGTAAGTTCCTTTAACTTCATCACGCCGAAGGTGTGGCAAGTGAAAACATTTCTTGTTGTTTGCTTCGTTTCCACCGTCCAGGCCGTTAATTCCCTCTTGTACATTAAGCCATGAGTCCACATGGAATGGGCCCCGCAGCTCAGGCCCTTACCCGTCCATCCTCACAGAGTGTGAGGCTCTGGTGGAGCAGGCTGGTACCGCAGCTGAGCCCAGGTGCCCTTCTCTTTTGCTTCCTTTCTCCTTCCCCTGCTTCAGGAAGCTGTCTCAGCTCTGGGAAAGCTTGATGTGCTCAATCCACACATTAATTCTCTCGGCAAGATTCTTGCCCTTAACTTGCCTGCTTGCAATGATTCCCACAGCATCCCGGGTCATGTTGTAGACTCTTCCAGCTGTGCCATGATAACACTTAAGGGGCATTCGTTTTTGAACAGTTTCTATTCCCTTGGTGTCTACAATATCATCCTTCATGTAGACTCGCTTGTATGTGGCCAAAGGAACAACTCCATGTTTCCTAAAAGTCCTGGAAAGCATATAGCTTGTGTCCTTCCACTTTCCCTTGTGCTTGCCATTTGGCGAGTTACTGGAAGATGCCTGCCATGGTCAAAAGGGGCCAGTGAAGAAGCCTGAGCTGAGTGAGGCTCCATGACACAGTGATACAGACTGAGTGCCTGTAACTGAACTCACCAGCCACCGGCAGGACTTTGCCCAGGATAGCAAAGTTAGGGAGAGAGAAGGCCTACTTTTTCCAGGCCAAAAAAAAAAAATTAAAAAAAAGGCATTTGTATGATGGAATGATGGATACAAGAAGACACGAAAAATTAAAGCAATAAAATTTACTTAAGAATGTAAACTCTAATTTTGAACAGATGAAGCTATGATGCACCGGGCTAGTGTAACTCAGTTGTAGAGAACTTGCATACTGCAAGGGCCTTCTGTTTAACTCCATCAACATGTGTGCACACATGTGCACGCACACACACACTCCGGTCGGCATGATTTTCAGTTTCTAAAAGAGGTTCACAATTTTCCTTGGAGCTTGCATTTATATCAAAAGATAAACATATTTAATTAAGTAAGGGAGACAAAGGCTTGTGGGGTGTCTGGGAATAGCAGCAATGTTTGGTCAGTTGTAAGGATAAGTTAAGCTGCAAGATTCAGGCACAGCCTGTCTCTTAGCGTGCACAGCATTTGATGGAATCCATGTTGGTGACACCAACGTGTAAGTCAAAATCAGTTCCCACCAGGAATGGGCAATCGTCTCTGCCCACTGATGGCAGGTTAACACAATGATACAATCAGTCCAAGGCCTGTCCTTAAAATTGTCCAAGGCCTGTCCTTAAAATTTCTCAGAAGGAAAAAAGAAAAAAAAATTTCTCAGAAGGAACGGGAAGCTTAAGGCTCAGAGTTAGAGTTGATCCCAATTGGGCATATGGACTGTTGACACTTCTGTGTTTAAGGAGGGAGCAGAGAGCATCACTGGACCCTTGCCTCTGGACCCTTGCCTCTGGACCCTTGCCTCTGTTCCCGGTTACTCCTCCCAGCCATGTGCAGGAAATGCCCTAACTACACACAGCCTTGAGGTCTGGGGAGGTGCTGAGGTACATAGGCTAGGGGAGGTTACCCCAATGGACCACCATCTATGTGGGCACGGGGAAGCTGCCCCCGATGATTGGTGCAGACCTTCCAGAGAGACTGCTTTAGTAAAGTCACACATCCTCCCACCAGTAGCTCCTCACCCACGCTCTATAAATAAGCCTAATAAACAGTTGCTCCTGGGGTAAACTTCAGTGGGCTCAACTTTGCTTCATCACAGAGACCTCTGTTATAAGAGGCCACTTGTTAGTTCCCAGCTGCTCAGCAGAAACTATATTATTTAAATCACTGCTTGGCCCATCAGCTCTAGCTTCTTATTGGCTAACTCTTACATCTTAATTTAACCCATTTCTAGTAATCTATATATCATCACGTGGTTGTGGCTTACCAGGTAAAGTTCCCAGTGTCTGTCTCCAGTGGGGCAACATGGCTTCTCCCTGACCCCATCTCCTGTCTCCCAACATTCAGTTTAGTTCCTCCCCTCCCCCACTTCCCACCTACCTAAGTTCTGCCCTATCAACAGGCCAAGGCAGTTTCTTTATTCACCTATAATATTCACAGCACACAGAGGGGAATCCCACATCAGACCTCATAAGTAGGAGGCAGGTGTGAGTTACACTCCTACCCTAACAGACATTTTCATGAGAGTTACAAATGGATTCTCTTAAATAGTCCAAAGTGAGAGACCTAGACTGCAGAAGCAACATGGAAGCAAAGACCGAGGAAGATGTCAAGAGACTCAGTTTCCCTTAGCACTCTATATGCTCTGGCACAGTCTCCTCCCCCTCTGCCTACCTCACAGTTTAGTTTAGCTTCCTACTGACTTCCTCCCCCTCCCTAACTTAAGTGCTTTCAGCTGTGTTTGCAGATTAACGCATCTCCATAGGCACTTCCGGTCTCAGTAGATCAGGACTCAGGCTGCCTCTTTAACCCGACTTCTTGGCCCCTAGCCTAGTGTCATAACTGCACACATGAACGGCAGGACTTGGAGGAAGGTACAGGGAAGTGCACATGCTATCAGTTTAATTTACCAGAAGTTATCTTAATCCCTATTTCCCTTTGTTATATTTGACTAGGAGCTGGTATAAAATCCAATTAAAACCATTTGTTCCTCTCCTGGGGACAGAAGTAGAGAGGGATGAAGGGCTGGTGGCATTTTCCCACGGTGGCTTTGAAGGAAATGGGTTTGTCCTGGATATCCTGGTTCCAAGAAGACTATTAAGGTGCACCCCACCTTTCCCTAGAACTCCGGCAAGCTATCCTAAAAAGAGATAACGTGTCCTGCCACAGGTCCTGCAGGGCGAGGCCATTACGATTTGCTATGCTTGGATTACATTCTCCTCTCCTTTCTCTTTGTCTTTGTGCTTCCTGCCAAGGTTGTGGGAGGCCTTTTTGCTTCCTTATTTCATCTTTTCATTGCTGTTCGGCACATTAAGGGAAAATGGGTCGTCTCCTCTCCCCCCCCCCCCAACCTCTCCCGGTTTCCTCACTCACTCTGGACACATTACAGCCTTGATCACAGTGGAACACCCTGCACAGCCAGAGCAGCCTCACCTGTAGCCAGTGCTGTTCCTGCCAACCACCAGGTGCTTGGGCTGATCGCCACACGTGTAAAGGTTGAAGTCATTCTCCGGCACCAAATCCACGTCGTGGAATATGAAGCAGTCCCAGTTTTCCTCCTTGAGAGCCTCCAGATAGCCCACATTCAGGAGCTTGGCTCGATTAAACTTCTTACTTCCAGTCTATTGAGGATGGAAATAAAAACGAAAGTGCTCCAGAGATAAGCTCTCCATTGTCCTCCCCCTCACACCCATTTCAGAGTGGTACATTACTTTTGTTCCTTCACAGGACAACACACACTAGGATCTAACAGATGCAATGATAGCAGAAAACAGTTTTGGTTTTGTGTTTCACACATAGTTATTATATTCTGTAATTTAAAAGCATCCCCTTGACTCTGGCAAGGTGAAAATGGAGAATAGTTTGCTTAGAAAGACTAAAAAGTAGGTAGGTTACATGGCAATATATTTACTCTGTTTTTGTTTTTGAAATATTCCTCCTTCTGTAGATTAAGCTGGCCTGGAACTCACAGCAATCCTCCTGCCTCAGAATCCCAAATGCTGAGATAACAACATGAACCATCATACCACATCAGACAAATCTTCGTTTTTAAAAAATTATTTTATTTTTCATTGTGTGTGTGTGTGTGTATGTCTACCCATGTGAGAATATGCCACATGAATACAGTAAGTGCCTGTTAAGGTACAAAGGCGTTGGATCCCCTAGAGCCTAAGTTACACACAGTCGCGAGTGGCCGGGAGTGAGTGCGAGGAGCCAGACTGGTCCTCTGCCAGAGCACGATGCGCTCTCCACTGCTGAGAGTCTTCCCACACCCCACCCCGCACACTTAATACTACAGATGAGCACACTTAAACAGTAACAAGGCAGTTTTTAAAAAACTAAAAAAAAAGTGCTGATACATTTTATGTGGTATTTTAGCACAAAAATTAATGTAGTTTAAAAACACAATAAAGCAACACTAATTTGGCCCTCAAATGTATTAAGAGGCTAGAGCCATATCAAGTGTTCTAAATACAATCTCTAAAGAGTCTTTCCTAATTCCTTATAAAACTACAAAACCTCTTGAAGGAACCTGCCATGTCGATTAGTGTCACGGCTTCTCTGTCAGCTCTCAGCTGATCCCAGCTAACCTACTCACTCACACTGAACTTCCAAGAGACGAGGCTAAGAGCTTGCCAACAGGGATCACGAAACTGTGACCTAACAGCAGAGAAGGCTGCTGCTAATACTTTAAGCTACCTAAAACTTTCTTGGAAATGACTTAAGAAAAACTCTCGTTACAACACCAATGGAAGAGGCTGTTCCTCAGTGGCCTTGCAGAGGGACCTTAAGAAACCTGACCTGCAGTGTCATCAATACTTGACATGCAGTATGACCCCAGGACTTTTCAGTATTGCTGTGTTCAACGCAAATCAAATGTAAAAATGAAGTCTGATTTGACAGCTAATCATAACAAGGTTACAAGCAATTCTTAGATGTTACCACAACACTTTCCTAAAGAGTAACAGAGTGAAGAGCTTCTCTTTATACAAGTGATATGGAACCTAGCCAGGGGTATTGGCACAGGCTTATGATCTCAGTGCTTAGAGGCAGAGCAGAGGCAAGAGGACAGAGGTTTCATCAGGCTAGCCTGGCCAATCTGGGGAAGGGAGGGAGCAGAGAGGTAGGAGAAGGTGCAGGAAGAGGAGCAGGGGAAAAAAGGAAGCTTGGGGGGCTGGAGAGATGGCTCAGTGGTTAAGAGCCCTGGCTGTTCTCCCAGAGGTCCTGAGTTCAATTCCCAGCAACCACATGGTGACTCACAACCATCTGTAATGAGATCTGGTGCCCTCCTCTGGTGTTCGGGCATACATGGAGTCAGAATGTTGTATACATAATAAATAAATAAGTCTTGAAAAAAAAAAAGGAAGCTTGGGTGACTGCCACATATGCCTAACAACCTGAGTTCAATCCACAGAACTCACATAAAAAGTGGGATGATTCTGTAACCAGGCAAGTGGAAGGATTGGGACACCAACCCAGCCACAAAACCTTCAACCTACAATTGGTCCTGCCTGCAAGATGTGCTGGGGTGCAGGTGGTGCAGAACTTGTGGGAGTGGCCAGCCAATGACTAACCCAACTAAAGAAAAGAAAAGTCATATGAGATACAAACTCCCACAAGCCCAGCTCCTGCAACAAGGCAGAAGGCAGAAACAGAATGGCCTGGAAGCTCTCAGGGAAGCTACCCTGGAGTGTCAACAGCAGAAGCAGTAAGAGAGACCAGGACTCCATGACGTGGAAGAAGACAAACAACTCGTGTTTGCCATGCACACGCACACACATACACACACACACACACACACACACACACACACAGTAACTTTTGAAAACAAACTAAAAATAGTGCCATATTTTGGTAGCTACCCATCCTGTGTAGGAACTCAGACTCAATAAATCATTGTTTTGACCAATGATGTTAAAAACAAAATTAATTCCAAAGCAAAATAAGTGGGCTGGAGATTTAGCTCAGTTTGTAGAATGCTTGTCAGCACCTATAAGTCCCTGAGTTCAACCTCCAGCACCAGAGGAACCGGGTGTGGTGATGCCTGCCTACAGTCCCAGTATTTGGGAAGCAGAGGCAGGAAGATGAGAAGTTGAAGATCAATCATTCTTGGCTGTATTTCAGGCATGTCTGGGAGACATAAGTCCCTGTTCAAAGAACAAACCCCAAACAAGGAACTGCTGCAGGAGCTACAGAGATGGCTCCGCGGTTAAGAACAATTGGTGCTTTGCAGAGGATAATGGGTTTGGCTCCCAACACCCACCTGACTGCTCACAGCCACCTGTAATTCCAGTTCCAGAGAACCCAACACCCTCTTCTGACCTTGATGGGTACCGGTCATGCACATGATATACTTACATGCATGTAGGCAAACACTCATATACATAAAATAAAATAAATCTTAAAAATAAACTCTAAAGTTTTATTTCAAATCTAAAAAACCAGACACAGATGTACTAGATAAGCCCCTGGTTATCAAGTCTCTCAAAGTATACACCACACAGGAGAACCCATGAGCTGTTGATTCTACCCAAAATTGGTATTATCAGCTACATCCGATATTAAGCAAGCAGCTAATGATTTTTGTCCATACTCTCATGAGTTTATAAGGATTTAATGGGGCATTATTTTAATGGCCCACGACGATAGCAAAAAAGATTAGACACCAATGTTCAAACTGATGCTCTATTTTTCCTTTAATAAACTTCAATACCAAATAGAGGCATCTTTAGTCACCCACCATGGACCGACTGACCTTAGAGCTGAACTCTTCCGAGTCAGCCTACAGTAGATTATGTGCCGTTCCTACTAACTGTTTCTGGAAGCCAAACAAGTAAGTCAAGAAAATAAAAAGTAAAGCTTGTCTGTTTGGCATGATAAATGGTGGTGGAGTTAAAGGCCGGGGTGATTAGAAAGCCACAGAACTGGCTGGCTGGACCACTTGGCACTCCGAGACATTACTCTTGCGATCTCTCCTGCACAGCCACACTCCGTAACAACAGGCAAAAGCCCAACCCCACATGGTGTGGCACGGCAAACCCAGAAGGACCAGGAGACAGGAGAGCTCAGGGGTGTGGATGGGCAAGTGCTGGCTAACATGGGAGAGCTTGCAAAAACAGGTTTCCTCCTGGGGTACATTTTAGAATAGAAACACTTCACGGAACTTGTTCGGTGGCTCCACGTTAGGGATCAGAATTTCCTCTGCTCTCTCAGGGTGAGGGAAGAGCACTCTCCTTTCGAGAATGATCCTTTCACCCAAAGCAAACAGACATGTGGCTGCCTCTGCAGAGGGCAGGGCCCAGCAAAGGCCCGCACTCACCTGGTGGATGATGTAGATGCCTTAGTCCAGCTGCTGCCTTTGCAGGAAGGGGTGCAGGTGCTCCAGCAGGTATATCAGGTGCTTCTCTCTGTTCCGGTGGGGAATGAGGATGGCCACCCGCTGCAAGGCCTTACATCCCTCGGGATGACACCGGCCTCCGGACACTCTGGGGTTCTCTGCCTGTACTTCCTCCAAAGTGAGGTCTGGTTTAAAAATGAGCTTGCTCTGGCCTCCTGCAATCAACACGAGGCATTGTCATAAGAGGGGCCATGGCATGGGGCTCTAGGGTTCACACGGCTGGTTCCGATGAAGGGTTGGCTCTTCCTTTGCCTGGGCGAGCCACTTGGCCTCCGCGATCCATTTCTGAAGGAGGCATGCAGACTGCACAGCCACTACACTGCTCACTGGAGATCAGAAAGGGCGGAGTAGCTCCTCCACCAAAGAAGGATGGAACAGAAAAGCCGAACATTCTATAGACTCCAATTCCCTCACAGGGCCCTTTTCCTACTTCTGCCCCATACCCCCCATGTTTAGCTCCTCCCTGCAGGCAAGGCACCAGGAAGGGGCTGAAGCCCACCAGACTCCCTAGCCAGGGTGATGGCGACATATACTCCATGCCTCCTCTCCCGGAAGGGCACCAGGGCAGACATTTCCAGCTAACACAGCATCTGCCCGTGAAACTCAAGACTGTGGTAATCGATCCTGGGCAAAGCTTCAGATACCAGGCTGAAGTAACTAACCCCCATTTTCTGACCTGAAGTCAAAGGCTATTCAAACCTTCCCTGTTCTTTACACCCCCTTTTAAGAGCCCACAAACCGTGGACAAGCTGTTTACAAGCTGTACCTTACAAGTGTGGCCTCTCTCAACAGCCTGAAGCATGCTGAGAGAGAGGGATTGCAGTTTCCACAGCAGGCTAAGAACAGGTCTGCAGAGAGCCCCGGGCCACCCTACAGACCACTCTTTTGGTGCACACAGGGAGCCACAGATGCCTGTCTGGGAGAGCAGCTCTACTACACAGCTAGAACACCCAGTTACACGCTGTTTGCTTACTGTCTCTCCAGAGACAGACACTAACCAATAAGCACCACACTGTGACCAACACAGCAGGTGGAGCACACGGGGAGCTGAGATTCCCTGGGGCTGGGGCAGATACTTACTAAGGTTTGGAGACACAGAAGGGCAGCTGCCAAGTTCTGCTTTTTCCATGACATCATGGGCCAGCGTTTCTTCCTTCCCCAAAGGAATGACCTTGTGGAAACTAGCCATGAAGTCCTTTGCCTTGGGGATCACTTGAATGGGACCCACGAAATAGTTGCTGGTGGCCCATCCAACCACAGTCAGGCACAGGGTAAAGAACAGCAGCAGACGTAGTCTGTAGGGGAGGAGGCACGGCGGGTTGCAGCCCATGGCTCTTCTTTTGTGGGTAATGCGTATCTCTGCTTCAGCTGGAGTGAAGAAGTTCCAAATTATACTTTTCGGGTCCGACTGAGAACGTGCTGACAACCTAGGAGCTGACGTCTGCCATGTCCCAGCGGTTCTAGTTCAGAGACCACTGAAAGGCAATCACAAAGGATGTGTTGTTTGGGGGTGGAAATCCGGTCCTAAAACGAAAGACCTCAGCACACATTAGAAACCCAATCCCAGTTGAGTTGCAGTCTCAGTGAGATGCTAGCCCAGGGCAAAGTCCCGAAAGAGGTAGGATGGGACAGAAAACATAAGGGGACCCAAACATAAGATGTCAACAATCTATGAGAAAAACAAGTAAAGATCGAGAACTCGGGTTCAGACAGAAAACAGTTCTACCACCTATCAGCCATGAGATCTATGCCCGGCCACTTCAATGAGCCTTACTTCCTTATCTGGAAAGTGGGGGTAAAATGATACCCACCTAGATAACATCTACCTTCCTGCAGGGCTGGACTACATACAAAGTCCTGACCAGCCTCCTGTACATACTCAAGTGGCCACCAGAGAGTGACCATTCCTCTCCCTGCTACATGAAAGAGGCCAGTGATGGCCCGTGAGCAGATGTACTGGCAGCCACCTGGACCACCGCTGTACCAATGGTGTTTTTCATAGGTGATAAGTTGTCCTTATTTCATACTTCAGTACCATGAGATGGGATGATACAAATTCACCTCTACGAGGAGCTATGCTCTTAGTTACTAACAAAAATCCAGCTCTTCGGGGTACTTAGGATCCACCACCAATACCGGTAAATTCACTAGATGGTAAGGATACTTGCTGAGGCCTTGTGGGTCACAGCTTACAGCACCCCCACATCCTCTGTGTGCCATCAAAGTCACATTATGCCTCAAGCCAGACTTTGGATAATTTCCATAGCCAAACGGACGGTTCTAAGTAAGGACCAACAAGGAAAGGTTCCTGGGTAAATCTTAAGTGATAAGAAAGAAAGAGGAAATGCAGACATACACTAAGTATATATGCCACTCACTCTGAGATCCTCATCAGAGCAGGCTGGAGCCCTCCCTGACGTCAACTACAGCTCCCTGTGTACACTGGTAGACTGTCTGTGGGGTGACCTGGGGTTCTGTGCAGGCCTGTTGTAAGGCAGCTGCACAGATTGCAGCCCCTTGGTCTCACTCTGTTTGTCTGTTACAATAAAATAGTGGGACATGAGCTCTGCTGCTTATGGGATCTTTCTGGAAATCTCAGATTGGGGTTCAGTATGGTCAGTCTCTTGTTATAGCCCCTGGTACTGGTTATATCCCCAATGGCTTTTTCTTGGTGCAAACATTAAAATCCAAATTTCATATCTCTTGCTCTTTTTATATGACTATTAACTCCAACATCAAGGCTGAACCTTCACAACCACACCTTAACCTAAATGTCCCAAAGGGGTGGGGTACCTGTGCCCCACCTTCACGCACCATCACATTGGGAACTAAGGCGTCAACGCATAAGGACAATGGGGACAATAGACAACTTCCTGTGAGATAAGAATTTTAGTCTACTTGTTTGTAAAATTACACTTCTGTATGGGGCGGGGCACAGGCACAGAGGTTAGAGGACAGCTTGTGGATCTGGTCTTCTCTCATCTCGGCATGTGGTTTGCCCATGATGAAACTGCCCAGGGTTGAGATTGAGGCATCAGGCTTGCCATAAGCACCTTGACCCACTAAAGCCTCTCACAAAGGACAGCTGACATGCCCGGGACCGCACACCTGGTTAGGGGGCAGAGCTGGGTGTGAGTTCCTGTGCTCATCAGTCACAACCCTCAGGCAGACTCTTTGTTTCTTCCCTTCATGCCTGGATAGGCCCAACACACTCAACAGAAGCCTCTGGAGGCCCTCTAGCTCTCCTCCATCTTCCTGTCCCTCTCCTGGGACGAGTTCACATGCCTGCCTGGAGGCTTGCTCTCTTCCCTTCAGCTGCCAGGAAGTCATCAGGACTCTGGACCAGCGAGACAACCTCTCGTGGACTTGTGGACTTCATTTCGGGGAAACTTCAATGTGGGGACTGGTAATCGTGCTTCATAAAAACCTATTGTAAATCTGGCCTCTGAACACTGCTTTCCTAAAGCTGTTTATGGGGACACTGCCTGGAAACGCCCATGGAATTCAAGGAGCCTATGGTCACAAAATGCAGCGTAAGCAGCGAGGTGGAAAAAAAGAAAGAAAAAGAAGCAGGAAGGATTTTTTTTTTAAACCACAGGTGTAGGACTCTCATTTGCAGGGTTTAGGGAGGCTTGACTTAAAGCAGTTTCAAACCTGGCTGGGTGGGGGTGGCACATGCATTTAGTCACTTAAGCACTTGAGGGGCAGAGGCAGGCAGATCTCTGTGAGTTCTAGGCCATTATGGTCTGCAGAGCAAATTCCAGGACAGCCAGGGCTACACAGAGAAACCCTGACTTGAAAAAAAAAATAAAAACAAACAAACAATCTACAGGTGGGGGGGGGGTTCGAAAACTTCATACCTTCAGTTCAATTTCTGTGAACCTAAAATTGTTCTAAATACTTTTCTAAGACTGTGTGTAATTATGCATCTGTCTGCATACGGGTATGCACGTGTGAGTGCATATGCCAGCAGAGGCCAGAAAAGAGTATCCTGTCCCCTGCAGCTGGAGTCACAGGCAGCTGTGAGCTGCCCGGTGTGGGTGCTAGGAACGAACCGTGAGTCCCTCCGGAGGAGCAGGAGTCTTGATCATGAGCCATCTCGCTAGCCTTAAAGTTTTAAGAACTCTCCCTGAGAACTGAGGAGCTATAAAGAATGATAAACCAACATTCCCGAACTGCAGTATAAGAAATTTGTTCAAAGACAAGACACCCATCCTCAGAGCCGAGAGTGTGCCTAACGCTTCCTTAGCAATTAGACCTCCATCCCGGCATTTATCGATACTAACTCTGGCCCAGCTAAAATCACTTACCCCTCACAAGCCTAAGTGTCCTCCATGAAACAGAAGAAAGTTCAAAGGCAAAAGTCCTTGTTTCTGTGGTAAAAGACAAGAGAGGTGAAAGCTTCAGAACACCTCTCTGCATTCAAGAGAGATTCCCTACCCCATCCTCAGCTAGGTGACCAGAGGCTTGGGGACAAGCTCCCTCCACGTTTCCCCAGCTCATGGAAAACGTGGGCGGACGGAACACGCTCACTTCATAATGACATCGTAAGAATTTAATGAGAAGACACGCCCAAACACCTGCCGTATTTACAGAGCTCCAAGTATTTGCTCTCTATCACCGTGATTCATGTGGTATCAGAATATTAACCGAGATAATCATAATCATACCCCTGCTGAAGTACAGACCCTTTGGGTTAATAATTTCCACGTTTCTTCCCATGAGTATAGAATACTTTTACGATTAGAAACATGATGACATTTCAAAAGAAAATTACCCCTGGGACAGGTAACTCCCGGGTGGTGCTCAGAACGGCACCATCAGACTTCTTTGTACTATTCCTTAACGGTGAGACCCTCCCTCGAACTGGATCCCTTCTCGTATTTAATTAAGATATTTATATGGAAAATGACTGGGGAATCTGCAGAAAGCCAATTCAGACATCAAGGCATTATTTTAGGGCGGTCCTCACCCACCTTTCCTTTCTAGAAATCTGCCCTAGAGTTTTATTTTCTCTTCCCTCAAGGTAACAAGTGTGGTCTGAGCACCTGGCACTTTTAAGCACAGGCTTAGACCACGGAGGCCAGAAAGGGAAGCATTATTTAGTTCAGTCTTTTCCCAGACCTTAAATCTCTGCAATTTGTTTTTCAAGTATGCTTGCCACTCCAAAGAAGAGTCCATACATGAAGAAGATTGGTAAAACATTGAGTAGGTAAGTGATATTAACCTAAGGGCCCATGGTGTTTCTATTCCTGTGTTTTTTAAACTTTCCATAATAATAAAAATAATCTAGCTGGGCAGTGGTGGCGTATGCCTTTAATCCCAGCACTCAGGAGGCAGAGGTAGGTGGATCTCTGAGTTTGAGGCCAACCTGATCTACAAGAGCTAGTTCCACGACAGGCTCCAAAGCTACAGAGAAACCCTGTCTCGAAAAACCAAAATAATAATAATGTAATAAGGAAGATAAGCTATAACCAATAGCAACATGACATAAACATCTATTCTTGGGAGATCTTTTAGCAATACACCATCTCCGTGCCTCCAATGCAGACATGGTGGGAACCACATTTATGCACTAAGTGCTCATACACCAGACAGAAAGGATATGGTGGTTCAGCAGCTGGTGAACAGTACAGTCAGCATCTCCCCTATCTCACAGACAGGGTGTGTGAGTGGGCACATGGCCCCAGACACTTGCTCCTGCTGCCTCAGACTCTCTGGGGCTGCACAGAGGAAAAGCTGGTGGCTGGTGTTCCATCAGAGCTCCCAGGAACTGACTACTATACAGACTTTCCCACTTTCCTTAGGGCTCGAGTACAAACTCCTAGGGAGCTTCTGGGCGATCACTGTCCTGACGCCTATGACACCTTTGAAGTAAGAATGGGACAGAAATGACAACAGCCACTACCACTCAGAAGTCAGCAAGATGGCTTGTCAGGCAAGGGAGCCTGTTGCCAAGGTCTCTAGAACGCACATGGTAGGATAGAACTCCCACAAGCTGTCCTCTGACCTGCACACATGTGCACAGGTGACTCACACACACACTAAATAAACAAACACACAAGCTTTAAAAATTTAAGTCACTTCAACTCCCAAACTGGAAGCATTTAATAATATTTTTTACTCTGGCCCTGTTTTATAGCATACAGAATAAAATTAATTTCCTTGTGTATATATACTGATATAAGTGACCAAATAAAAAAAAAAAATGGACTGGAGACAAAGGTAGCTCTTTCTCATAGGAAATTTCCAATTTAGGACCCAGGAGGAAAAAAAAGTCACCACTAAGCAAATACTACAGGCATCACTGCTTCTGTCCAGTTTCACCAATTAATGGATGGGAATTTGAGGATGAAAAGTTTTGTGCTCTGCTTAGCTGTAAAGACTCTCCGCCAAGAGCTATCCACAAGCAGGAACTGTGCAGAGGAACTAACATTACCAGGTGAGAGCTGCCGACCTTGCACACCTGTTGATTGTATTGATAAATAAAGGCCATCAACAGGACTGAGAAATGAAATCTAGGTAGTATTGATAAGAGGTTTGTGGCTGTGTAACGGGGTTACTCTATTAGAAGAAGCTAGATGAACTTTATCATTTTCAAAATTTTTAAGCAATCTAAAATTAAAGTTTTGTAAAATGTTAAAAAAAATCATAAAGTCAGAACCTGAGTAGAGCCCCAATAAACTGAATTCTCAAAAAGATTCCCAACTCTGTGTATTCCTGATGTCTCAAATCAACCCAACACATAACTTTCTAAAATATGCTATATGAATACGGACATAACATAAGCCACGCCTACTGAAGAAAGAGATGCCATATTTAAAAAGAGAAAGAAGCTGGGTGGTGGTGGTGCACACCTTTAATCCCACCACTCAGGAGGCAGAGGCAGGCAGAACTCTGAGTCCAGCCTGGTCTACAGAGTGATTCCAAAACAGCCAGGCTATGCAGAGAAATCCTGTCTTGAAAAACCAGACAGAGAGATAGAGAGAGACAACAGACAGACAAGGAGAGGGAGGGAGGGAGGGAAGGAAGGAGGGAGGAAAAGGGGAGGGAAGGAGGGAGGGAGGGAGGGAGGGAGGGAGGGAGGGAGGGAGGGAAGGAGGGAGCATGGAAAATAAAGACTATCAGGAAAGGGGAAGGATTAAACACATACAAAGCATCTTAGGGAAAGTCTGACAGTAGAAAAGGCTTGCCCTTCAATTTACCTTTCTAAAACAGCTCTGCATTGTGCCTACTACTTCCTCCCCTCTATTCAGGAGCTCGCTCATGGAGTGTTTCTATGTCATGTTCAGCTCTCTGAGAATTCTGTAGTGGGGGTCAGTAGAGTCCACCTTCTGATCATAGAACACAGGCCACAGAATCAATTAAGCAGGACTCCCAGTGCCAGAAGTGACAAACATGAACGAGGACCTCTGCATATACCTCATGGTTGTGTAGCTTGGTGTTATTGGGACTCCCACAGTGGGACTGTGGCTGGGGGTGTGTCTCTGACTCTTGTGCCTGCACTTGGGACCCTTTTCCTCCTACTGGGTTGCCTTGTCCAGCTGTGATATGAGGGTTTGTGCCAGTCTTTTTGTAACTTGTTAGGCCAAGCTGGGTGGATATCCTTGGGAGGCATGTTTGTTTGTTTGTTTGTTTTTGTTTGTTTGTTTAAGAGAAAGAAACAGGAGGAATTGCTCTGGGGGAGAGGGGAAATGGGGGAGGGATTGGGAAGAGTGAGGAGAAGGGAAACTTCGGTGGGGATGTTATATATAAAAAAAGAATGAAGGTTTAAAAAAGGGACACCTTCTGCTGTCATTACAGGGCAGGAGAAAGTTGTGTTTCTAATCCAGGGTTGGAGGGGGGGGTGGCTTGTTACCAAAAACAATGCTGCTGCTTTATGGTAAAAATAACTAATTGTCCATTAAAATAGTCTAAAAGTTTAAAATGACATTATTATAGACAAGGAACAGTAACATTCAGTTACATAAAGTTGGCGGCAACTTGATTGTGTAAATTTTAAGAGGACCTATTCTAAATATGCCCTCCAAACCCTCATCACACACACACACACACACACACACACACACACACACACAAGCTGTCAGTTAACTTCAGGACTAGCCAGAGCACCGTAACCCTGTGTGCTCTTCTTAAAATACCTATTTCTGCGTCCACACCCAAAGGTTTTGTTTTAATAGTCTGGGGTGGAGCCAAGAAATTTATATTTTAAACAGGAACCTGGGTAATTCTGACACATACCATTGTTCACTGATTATTAAAAGAAAAAAAAAAAGGCCAGAATAACCAGGAGTCACCTGTGGTTCATGGCTTAATTGTTCTGTTGTTCTGTTCTGGTCCATGGCTATAATATAATCCTGAGAAAACTGGAGCAGGAGGATTGCCCCAAGCCCCAGGCCAGTATGGACTGTATTTGCTAGTTCCAGGCCAAGAGTAACTTAACTTGCTTTTGATGTCCCCACTGTGGAGAAAAGGTCTTCACAGAGACTTTTGATGGCTGACTTCCAAGGCATTTGCACTCACCTCCCGATAAAGCACACACCACTACTAGCCCAGCTTGGAGGAGGTACTAAGGACTTACCTCAAGTGGCACATAAACCGTAATTAACAGAGTTGCTGTTATGGCCCTCCCTGCCTACTCTTCCTCAAGCTCTTCTTCAGCATGGCCAGCCATTCTTTTTTAGATGGTTTTAGCCCTCAAAACTGTAGACTTCTTTCAAATACAGTCAGCAACACAAACGCTTGTGCTATCTTATGGAGTTTTCCGTGTCCACAAAGCCCAAACCTGTTCTTTAAAATTAACTTTTAAAAAAAAGAAGAAGAAAGGAAAACAAACCAACAAAACATTGTGCTTTTCCCTGCTGGCACTCTCCAGCAGGGTGCTGGGGCAGCCATCCACACCCTATCTTGAATTTCACTTGCTCAACCTGAACCACGTCTGAGATTCCTTGAGTTTCTTACATCCTAGGAAGATTCTTCACACACACACACACACACACACACACACACACACACACACACACACACACAGAGCAGCTAATTGTTTTTAAAATGAGACAGAGAGAGGCCTTTTCTAACTCTCAAATTACCTTCTTTCTGCTCTTTCATCACCAAACCAGTGGGGAGACAGCCAGAGCCAGGGCAGCTTCCTGTGCTCATGACTGTCCCCCTCCCTACACCTTGCAAGCACGGGTACCCTCGGAGTCCTAATTATCGCCCCCAAAGGCCTTTGCTGGGTACTTATCACCCTCACCCTCCAAAACCCGAACCCCAAACCATCAGTTAATCACCCTTATCTAAGAAAAGCCCAGACCATCAAGAGATACGGATCCACAGACCCTAGCGGGATCAGGTGCCCGACCGGCAGCAGGTGTGTCTGAAGTCCTTCAAATCCCCTATGACAACCTCCTGCTGAGGACACTCGGCGCCACGGGCGCGGAAGTACAGCTCAGCTGTGTTGTCTCCCCAGGTGAAACCCTGTCTAACCCGCCCGGACCCACCAGGATGGGCCTTTTCCAGGTGGAGGAGCCTGGAGACGCCAGCACCAGGACAAGGGACGCTGCGGTTGCGCCCTGCATCTCCCGGCTGCGCGCAACATCTCCCCCCACCCCCACCCCCCCACCCCTTCCCTCTGAGACGCAGGCACCCGAGCCGGAGCCGGAGCCCCGTCGGGGTGGGCCTCTGCAGACCCCCAGCCCGCCGGCCACTCGCGCTGCGGGACGTGGGACAGCCGCACCGAGGCCTGATCGCGCAGACTCCGCGCCCGCCCGGCCCCATCCCGTCGACCCACCAGGCCGGCAGCCGGGAGATGACCGCTCTGAACGCGCAGCCGCGGAGCTCCAGCCTGGCTTACTCACCCCGGACGCGGCCACCTTGAGGCCGCCCGGGAAAGGGGAGGTGGTGAGGAGCAGCCCCGGGGATGTCCCTGGTGGATTGCGCCGCCAGGAGGCGGCCCTACAGCCCCGGCTCCGCCTCGCACACAATGCCATCGGGAGGCGGGTCTGCCCGGTTCTCCAGGGACTTGGCGCCACCGGCCGGCCGGGCCAGCCCCACAACGCGCTGCAGGGGCTTGAGAAAAAGAAGGGATGCACAACTCAGCCTTGGGGGGGATCACAGACCTTTCTGCGACTTGCGAGCTAGGCCCCTGGCGCTTCTCACATTCCATCCCCGGGGACGTCACCGGAACCTGGGAAAGAGATCGAAACCCTCTGCTTTACAGAACAGGAAAACGACGCTTTGGACTCGCAAGAATGTGCAATCCTTTCGCTTCTCTGGGCAACACTGAGTGAAGCTTGGCATTAGGCCACATACTAGAATCCAGAGCTCCGTAGTTACATGTGTATTTTGCGTGACATTACCAGGTGACATTGTCATCTACAAAGTTCACGCTTGAGAACCCAGAAATGGCGTACCAAAATAAAAACAAAAGCCAAGCCTTCACCCTTAATAATGTTTTAAGTAATTTTACAATTTTGCATTTTGCATTGGTCTGAATCTGGGCCAAGGGTTGGACGTACACTTAAGTAACTCTAAAGTTTGACAGGTTGCAGGCTTCTCAGTCATGCATTGCTCCAAATTGAAAACAGAATAATTATGCCAAAAAAAATGGAAAAATAATGGTGGGCTCTGCATAGGCACAAAGGACAACAGAATACATGCTACCAGCTCTCTCGGAAATTTATATAAAAGTTACCTATCTAGTTCACGCTAAAGCAGCGATTCTCAACCTGTGTGTCGCGACCCTTTCACAGAAGTTGCATACCAAATATTTACGTTGTGATTGATAATAGTAGCAAAATTACAGTTATGAAGTGGCACGAAGTAATTTTATGGTTGGGGGTCCCCACCACATGAAGAACTGCATGAAACGGTCCCAGTATTAGGAGGGCTGAGAACCTCTGCTCCCAAGGAGCAGACTAGGAAAGAGCCCTGAGGCACTGAGCTTTAAACAGGTCTAAGGCCATTCTAAGTCCTAGTCTTCACTGTGATGGGGGAGGGAAATATAGAGCCTGGAGCCTGAGCCTCCTGCATTGGGCAGAAGCCCCCTGAAGAGCACTGGAGAGGTCCCAGGAGGACTGTGCTCTGGCAGAAGTAATGGGACCTCCCCGTAGAGGACTGGTTTCGATTTGGTCCTATGGATACAAGTTACCACTTTTAATTTTTAATTTATTTCTATATTTATTTATTGTGCTGAGGACAGGAATCAAGGCCTGGGCTACTTGAGACAACCCACCACCAAATTGCACAGAACCAATCACGGCCATCCCCTCCACCCGGGCACGCCTTGAGTTCAAAATCCTTTTTAAAATCATTATAGCAGTTAGTTTTTGTCAACTTGATGTCCACTGGAGCCATCTGGGGAGAGGGAGCTTCAGCGGGGACTTGTCTCCAGTGAGCAGCCTGTGGGTGGGTCTGTAGATTCGTGTTCCTGAGGACCAGGTCGTGTGCGAGGGCCATCACACGAGAAGTGATGTGACCCCTGGCAGGTGGTCCTGGGTTATGTAAGAGAGTAAAGTGAGCAAGCCATCAAACTGAGCTCCTCCACAGTCTGCCTTGGCTCTCTCAGTGATGGACTAGCACGTAAGAGGGAATCAAAGCCCCTCTTCCCCCGGTGACTTTTGGTCATGGTGTTTATCAAAACAACAGAGAACAGACTGGAACAATCCCCAAGCAAAGGGGCTACATGTGAATGACAGCAAAGGCAATAGCCCATAGAATGAGCCCCCCGAAGAGCTGTCAGAAAAGCTTTTAACAAACTGAACATACTTTGAACAGCAAGAGCTCCCTGACTCAGGCTTTTATCACACCCAAGGAGTGCAGGGTCCTGCTTAGGCTGTCCTACCGTGACAAAAGCTAGCGCTTTGAGAAGACGGAACTTCAGCTGGGAAAATGCCTGCATCAGATTAGCCTGTGGTGCGTTTTATTAATGACGAATGTGGGAGGGCCCAGCTCCTGGGGGGGTGCCAACCGTAGGCAGGTGCTCCTGTGTTCTATAAGGAAGCAGGTAAATGCGCCATGAGGAAAGGAAAAGGCAGGTAAACGGGGCTCCTCCGTGGCCCCTGCCTTGGGTTCCTGCCTTGACAGATGACAACTGTAGACTGAAACAAACCCTTCCCTCCACAAACGGCTTTTGGGCAGTGTTTGTCACGGCAATGGGAAGCAGCCTAAGACAGAGACTGGTACCCAGCGTGGGATTTTTTTACTGTGACAAAATGTCGCTTTGGGAAGGAGCAGTAAGAATGGGGGAGGGGTAGGAGGAGAAAACAAGAGTCCCTAAGGACTAGAGAAACAATTCTGATCCTTTGCATTGGAATGGAAATAGTGTTCGTTTCCATTACCAGAGTAGAAAACATTTTGCCTAGAGGACACTGGGCGGAACACCCAAAGAAGTATTGCCTGCTTTGGTAGAAAATTACCGTACTCTGAGCGCTGTTCCAGAGGTGCCCAACAAGACCCCAAAGGAGTAAATTGTCACCAAGAATGTTTATAGAAATGTAAAAATACTCAACATCCAACAGGAAAAAAAATTCATAATGCCTGGTATCGTGTGCAGAGAGGCAGGAGACAACCACTGTCCAGGACAATCAGCTGAAGGTGATGTAGAATTGGAGTTGATACTAGAGTTAGCAGAGATGGGCCGGGAGACAGCTCTACACACATTCTACACATTCAACAAGTTGAGCTGGTTGTAGCGGCTCTTGTCTGTATTCCCAACACTGGGTGCAGCAAGATGGATGTGAGTTTGAAGCAAGCCTTGTCTTCAGAGAAATTTCCTTGTATCTCAGGAAATAACAAGCCATGTACGGTGTCACATGCCCCTAATATTAGAAGCTGGGAGGTAAAAACAGGAGGATCTTGAGTTCAAGATGATCCAAAACTACATGGGAAACTCGAGGTCACCCTGGCTGGATAATTCCCTATCTAAAAGGGTGGGGGGGTTGTTTTTTGTTCGTTTGTTTCATTTTGGTTTGGTTTAGTTTGGTTTTATTTTCCAGAGTTTCTCTGTATAGCTCTGGCTGTCCTGGAACTCACTCTGTAGACCAGACTAGCCTCGAAATCACAAAGATCCACCTGCCTCTGCCTCCCTTGGTGCTGGGATTAAAGGCATATGCCACCATCACCCGGCTGGGAGGGAGTTTTGTTTTTTAAAGTCTCTAACTGGACCTATGGAAATAAAAGGCAGACTGTATGACAACAGCAGGTTATAGGGGAGAATATAAGATTCTTTTTTAAATTTTATTTTATGTGCACAAAAGTCTTGTCTGCCTGTGTGTATATGCACCACATGCATTTCTGGTGCCTGTAGAGTTCAGGGGAGGGCATCCGATTTGGAAATAGACTTACAGATGGTTGTGAGCCAACTCACGAGTGCTGGGAACTGAACCCGAGTCTTCTGCAAGAGCATCCAATGTTTTTATCAGGTAAACCATCTTTTCAGCCCCTATTGTAAGGTTCTCATGCTACATGATATATAACAAAATCCCTACCCTATATGTGTATATTATTTTCAGATAGAATATGATAGATAATAATATAAGCTTTGGGGCAGCCACTAAAGGGACAAAATGACCATCAGTGGTTGGATCAGGATCAGGGGTTTCCAGGTACTTGGCCTCTTATTCCAAGAGTTGAAATGAAATCCCACACAGATTTGCAAAAGTAGCAAAGAACCCTTACTTAAAGCAAAATAATAGAAAAGATCAGAAGACACCGCAAGCGAGCAGTGGCCACACGAATCAAGACACTGAAGGGCACCTGCTATTGTCCGGGGCTTCCTTTCCTGGAGCTCAGTAAAAGGGTGACTTTAGTTACTAAGGACCTAGTGAGAATGGTTATGTCTACTAACTGAGAGATTGCCTTATGTAATACTTTCTGGGGTATGTGTCCCTCATCACAAGGCATCTGATTTTAATCACATGCCTGCTCAAGTACGCATAAAATGGTTCACTCCTTAAAGGCTCACTTGAGGACACGGTTTTGTTTAATTGTGATTGAACCCAAAACCAATTCAAGCCAGGTCTTTACATTCCTTGTACCCAGATACACTGGAAATGTATATGAATTTCACCATCCAAGTGCAGAGAATAATGGGACCCTGCATCATGAATTCATCCCCAAGGCTTAGGACCATCACTGAAGCAGAGACTGAAAGAGGCAGAAGTTTTGGAGGACAATCACAGAACAGCATCTTCTGGACAGAACAGGATCTCTGGACTCATGAACTTACAACAGTTGTGGTTATTTACACAAAGCCTACACAAGATCAAGACAGTGGACATTATAATGTGGACAGGCTTGTCTGTGAGCTCCTACCACTAACCAAAGAACTATTAGCACTCTATGGCCTCTATGGGACAGAGAGACGGTTTTCCTGAAAAGTGTGGCCCCGTGCACAGTTGACCATGCTCCATGGATGGCCCCTAGAGTGTAAGGTCTGTACAAATTGTACTTGGGTTACTAGAGAAAGAGAGAGAGAAGAGGAACAGGAGCATCTACCTGGGTGTGGTGTTGCATACCCTTCATCCCAGCATTAGGGAGGCAGAGGCAAGCAGATCTCTGTGAGTTCAAGGCCAGCCTGGTCTACAGAGTGAGTTCCAGGACAGCTGGGGTATATAGAAAAGCCCTGGAGAGGGGGGGGGGGTCATGAAGTTGAGATGAGTGGGAAACTGAGGAGAAAAATCTGGGAACTAGGGGGAGAGGTAGGTGATAAATATAATCAAAGTATACTTACGGAATCCTTAAAGAATTGACAAAAAAATGTTGCTAGTGGAAGAGAAATTTACCCCACAGATCAGAGAGGGAATGTATGTGTACTCCCTGCAGGTGGGGTCCAGGGTTGCTGGATCCATTATTCAGAGACTGCTGTGTATGCATAGCTTCTAGGTAAAGGAAATGGCTTTCAGTTGCATTATTAGGAGGTGCATAACCCAACCTAAATAGAGTCCCAGGTTACTGAGCTGGTTTTTGTGCTTGCCTGCCTCAAAAATAGCTTGTAGCTGGTATGGAGATAAAGCATCGTCATAAGGTTTTCTATGGGGCTGGGGAGCTACCTCGTGGCTGAGTGCTTGGTGCACAGCTTTGATGACCTAAGTTCAGATCTCAGGGTCCACATAACCAGCCAAGAGTGGTCTCTTACCTGCCCTTAAACCCAGCAGTGCAGAAGGCAGTGCCAAGAGGATCGCTGGGGCTTGGTGGCCAGCCTAGTGATAGAAGGGAACATTTGATGCTCGCCTCTGACCTCTGTGCACACGTGTGTATAGACTACACCTCTGCCCCGCACTCCACTCTCACAAACTCTATTAGTTCAAAAAAAGTGGACAAATAATCTTCCCTCAAGGAGCAACCTCTTGATTGGTTATCCGATTCCAAGTAGTCAGCCCTGAAATCACATACACAGGAACGGAAAGACCCAGTAGATTATATCTATATGTTTGCGTGCTTATATATGGAACAATAACAGCCAGGGAGGGGAGATGCCAGGCGTTGGAAGGGAACAAGGGAGCAGCGCATGGGAGGAGTTGGAGGAAGGAATCAAAGGGAAACATAATTATGTTTTGATCTTTTGAAAGTTAGTAAAAATAATTTTAAAGTGTGCAGAAAAAGCAGAGCAAATAACAGGTGAGACAAATAGAAAGCAATCAGGAGGAAATCTGCTTGAACAATATTATTAATTATACTTAAAAACACCCATTAGAAGGCAGATTCTTTTTTTTTATTTATTAAAGATTTCTGTCTCTTCCCCACCGCCGCCTCCCCTTTCCTTCCCCCTCCCCCAATCAAGTCCCCCTCCCTCGTCAGCCCAAAGAGCAATCAGGGTTCCCTGCCCTGTGGGAAGTCCAAGGACCACCCCCCTCCATCCAGGTCTAGTAAGGTGAGCATCCACGAAACTGCCTAGGCTCCCACGAAACCAATAGGTACAGTAGGATCAAAAACCCATTGCCATTGTTCTTGAGGTCTCAGTAGTCCTCATTGTCCACTATGTTCAGCTAGACCGGTTTTAACCCAGGCTTTTTCAGACCCAGGCCAGGTGGCCTTGGTGAGTTCCCGATAGAACATCCCCCTTGTCTCAGTGTATGGGTGCACCCCTCGCGGTCCTGAGTTCCTTGCTTGTGCTCTCTCTCCTTCTGCTTCTGATTTGGACCTTGAGATTTCAGTCCGGTGCTCCATTGTGGGTCTCTGTCTCTGTCTCCTTTCATCACCTGATGAAGGTTAATATAGAAGGCAGATTCTTAGAGCCAATGAAAAAGGCAAAACTTTGGAGCCAGAATAGTTAGGAGCACATACTACTCTTGTAGAGGACTGGAGTTCAATTCCCGGTACCTACCTCAGCAGCTCACAACCTCCTGTAACTCCAGCTCAAGAGGATCTGGCCCCCTCTTCTGTGGGCCCTGTGTTCACATGCGCCCCTCACACACACATACAAACAAACAAACATATAATTTAAACTAAAACATTTACAACCAAGAATCTACTATACGCTGCCTGAAAGCACACTGAAATGTAACTATAAAGTTGCTAATAGCAACAAATTGTTTTTTTTTTAAACTGGGAAAAGATAAACCACTAATACAAATCAAAAGAAGCACAAAGGAGCAGGAAGATGTCACAGCAAATTAAAGCGTTTGCCGTCAAGCCTGAAAGTCTGAGTTCAACTCCTGGAGCCCACATGGAAGAAGAAAAGAGGTGACTTCTGCAAATTGCCCTCTGGCCTCTATATACATTCACCCACATACAAATAAATAAAAAAGTAATTAAAAGTTTTTAAAATGAAACAAGGACTATAGTTCAATAGCAGAGTATGTGCCTAGTGTGCACAAGTCCCTGGGTTCAATCGCCAGAGCAGATGACAGGAAGGTGGAGAGAGAGAGAGACCCATATACACACAGACATGTAAAGAGAGGAACAAAGAAAATGAGAGGCCAGTTTTGTTTTGTTTTCAATATCAAGCAAAAAAAACCAAATACATCAAAGCAAAGACTATTAATAGAATAAAGAAGGTCGTTCATTTTATACGCGTAAAAAGATGGGTCAGTTATTAAGGGAAATAATCCTCAATATTAATAAACCAAATAACAGACCCTTAGTGCATATGCAGGGAAAAAAAACCCGCAAGGTAAGTGCTGAGAAAGTGGGCACATCCTTGGCTATAGCCAGAGATGAAATATTCCACTCTCAATAATCCTGAACTCCAGAGTTTGTATTCCTCAGCCCTCCAGAACCATAAACTGTAGTATACCTCTTCTCTTTATATGTAGGTACTCTGCACAGCAACAGAGCACTGACAAGGCCTCCACTAATACTGGCCAAACAAGAATTTAAAGTGTCCAGGCATGGTGGTACACACCTTTAGTCCCAGCACTTGAGAAGCAGGTGGATCTCTGTGTATCTGAGGGCAGTCTGGTCTACGGAGCAAACTCCAGGTCAGTAGGAGCTGCACTGTGAGGCCTTGTGAAAACAGATAAAGAAATAAATTTATAATCACAGCCAAGAATGAGGAGGAAAGAAAAATACACAAGAGGAACCGGAAATGGAAAGGCATCAGAAGTGACTGCATTTCCCATCACTCACAGCAGGGAGTTAGCACACACTGAACCGGGTTGTGCCATGGGGAAACTGTGACGTCCGCATAGACATTACAGTCACAGTGCTAATGGCCGAGGGAACTGACAACAGGCTCGCCACGAGGAAACTTGCCCCTTTTCCGGTTGGTATTACTTTGTACTCTCTGAATTCTGTAGCCAAACATATGCATTACTTTTAAAATAAATGCCCCATGTTCTCCCTTATTGTCTTGCTGTTGTTCGATTTCAGATTTAAGACAGATGAGGACAGTAGACTATGTCTATTTTTATAGTTTTATGGTCTGTGCATGCATGTTTTCCAGACGAAGCTCAGGCACTTTACAGCCTGTCTCCACACGATGCTGTTTTCCAAAGAAACACTACCCCACATCCAAAAATAACAGAAAGGGAACTTAAATCTCCACCTTCATGCCACGAGGACATCAAAGGGGGATTCCCTTCATAAGCCAGAACAAAGTCTTATGAAATCCCTGCTCTGGCCTTCCCTCAATATCTCACACCACATGGGGGCTGGTGGGGCCCCTCCTACCCTCACCACCAGTACACTCTTTATTGGGGGAAGCACGCAAGGGTGAGAGAGTCCTTCCGAGGGAAAGTCTAGCTTGAAACTCCAGAACTTTTACCCCCAGCGTCTGAGACATAACCTGCTGGAATCTCTTGCAAAACTCTTGTTTCCGGCTCTGTATGTTCTAAACTAGGTCTTACCCCCTCTGCATTCCCACAAGCCAGTCCCCCGACCATGGCAATGCTGCGGGCATAGCGGTGCCTCGCACACCAAGTGCACATGGAAACTGTCGTTTGGAATACAGTTTTTATAAAAGTGGGCGCGAGTGAAGAGGAAGGAAATGAGTGTTTACCGAGTATCTGCTGTGGCTGTGCCTGTGACGTGTCCCTCGGTGCTCTGTTCTGGCTCAGTAATTTTCAAGTGGAGCACGAAAGGTAGACAGAAGTACAGAGAGTTCAACTGAGCCCCCACGGAACCCGGATACTCTCTCCTATATGTGCAAACACACGCAGTATAAAACCTTCTTCTACCTCGACACGCACATAAACTGAGACACGGGACATATTTGCCAGTCTTGTGCCCCAAATTCTGCTTGAGCTTTAAGCATGAAGGATGAGAGAGAAAGGTAACTAACGTCGTTGAAACCCTGAAGGGGAGGGTGCGCACTTCTCTGTGTACACATGTGCGTGTTACTCGGGTGTTGCTAACGCATACATATTCAAAGATGCCCACTAGATGGCAAACCCACATCTCAAATGCTAATGTTGACTGGGATCCTCCTGGAAGTCTGTGGAATTTTAATAAGCCAAGCCCAATTCCTGAAAGGCTGAGATATTGTATACAGTTTCAGACTATGCAAATAAACTTTGTGATGGTAATCTTACAGATAACTTCTGGGGATGCAGGGTAAACTTACACTTCCTTAGTCTATGTGACTCGGCATCCATGCAAACTGACAGTCTTGATAAATTCCCTTGACAAAACCATAGGATGGTACAGCTAGGCTTCAAGGCCGATTGTGGGACTAAAGTTAGTGACAAGACAAAGACAGGGCTCCAAGCAGCTTCACTCCTGGGCTGAGACACCCACGGAGCTAGGGTGCACTTCCTCTCTCGCTCAGGCATGGGGGTGGGAGCTATGTGGAAGCAGTGTTACCTTCCCTGTAGCTTCCTGCATCTCCGCTCCACCCCGGGTTAGCCGACCCTGTAGACCCTGTGCGATAGGACCCAGTCTAGACTCGGATCTATAACACACTGCCCTATCCTATCTAGCTCCTCTCTCGGCAAAAGCCAGATTTGCCCCCCCTCTCCCACATCCTATATTGACATGCACAGATCCTGGCCTCCTACACCTCTGAGGGTATTTTTAGAAAAGCTACCTTGCTGTCATGAACATAGTATTGACAGGCCAGGCCAGTCAATGAATAAATGCTGAGTGTAATGACATTTCATAGACTCTCAAAAATGTCAGTGTTCGGGCCTTGGGATAGAGTCACCAAATTTCTCATGGAAGAGTAGGACCCTGTGGTGACTGGGGTGGGGAGACCCTGGAGTGGGGACTGGGCCCTTAAGGTGGTTCCACAGAGCTTCCCATTCTCTGGTTCCCAAGCAAAAGAAAGACCTCGGTGTCCTTCAAAATGTGACAGTTCCCTCTACTGCCATTACCTGGAGCCACTGAAGACTAAAAATACTAGACGGGAATGTGCGATGTTACAAAAATGTTCTATTCTAGTTATGTTTTCGTTGTTATTATCTTACCGTCCCTAACTTATAAACTGAATTTGAAAATAAGTGTACATGTGCACACACACACACACACACACACACACACAAACCATTGTCTATAAGGTTTGACACTGCAGTTTTAGTTTAGAAACATCTTCCTGTGGCTAAAGGGGACCAGGAGATGTGAGAAGACTGCCCCTGATTTCCCACATCCCACCGTCCTCTGGACCACAGGGTCTCTGTCTATTTTCACAGCAGTCATCCTTGACTGCCTGGAGCATCTTGCTAACGTATACAGTTTGTAAACAGTTGTTTAGCTTTCCTCCCATCTGGAGCTACTGACACTGGAGACTCCACCAGGAGAGAGTCAGGGGTAACTCAGACTGTTTCCAATTTCATCATTGGGGTAACAACTTCAGGTTCAGGACTTGGGTTATTTAGCTTACTTAATTATGATATTGGTTGGGCTCCCATAATGAAGTACTGCAAATTGTGTTTAAACACCAAAACTGTATTGTCTCACCATTCCAGATTCTAGATTCTAAGATCAAGGTGCTCTTGAGAGGGTTTCTTCTGAGGGCTGTGAGACAAATCTGTTTCGTACTCTTCCCAAGTGTCTGGTGGTTTCAGGCAATCTTCAATATTCCTTGCTGTCTTAGTCACTGTTCTATTGCCGTGAAGAGGCACTGTGACCAAGCATTTAATTGGGGCTGGCTTGCACCCATGTCCATCATGACAGGGAGCACCGCAGCAGGCATGGCTGGCGCTGGAGAAGTAGCTGAGAACTACAGAGAGAGAGAGAGAGAGAGAGAGAGAGAGAGAGAGAGAGAGAGAGAGAGAGAATATGCAACACCGTGCCCTGATGTGGGCTTTTGAAACTCAAAGCCCATTCCCAGTGGCACTCTTCCTATGACAAATCCACACCTCCTAATTCTTCTCAAATAGCGCTACTTCTTGGTGACTAAGCACTCAAATATACGAGCCTCTGGGAACCACTCTTATTCAACACCACATTTGCCTTGTTGGAGCATCGTTCTAGTTACCTTCATCTCTTCACGGCATCTTCTTGTGTCCGGGATGGATACAAACTGGGCCAGAGACTGTTAATTGAGTCTTAACTAATTACATCATAACCATTCTATTCCAAATAAAGTCACATCCCACAATACTAGAACTTCAGCAATTTGGGGAGGATGAAAGTCAACCAAACACTGACTACATATTCTAAAGGAAAAAGCCAAAAACATCTTCTAGTTTGAAGATGGGGCAGAACATGTACAATCGGGACTGTGGGGGACATCTCATCTCAGAAAGAATTTTAAAATATCCATTGGAAAATTCTTAATTATAGAAGCTCTGCTTTATATGTAAGATTAGAGACTAAACCTGTGGATCTTTTAAATTATTAGGAATTAATTATAAATCAAGAGGAATCAGAGAGGACTCCCATGAAATCAAATGAATGTGCAATGCATGGAAACAGAGACATGAATACAGATGTGGACACACACACACATATAGATCTGTGAAAAAAAATAACAGTACATCAGACTGCGCATGTTTGACTGGTCTCATTTAGGATCAGTTTGAAGAGTTCAGTACTTGTGTACTAACCACTGAAAATGCAGAACGTTGTAAAATTATTTTTCAAGTGTGATTTTGGTTAATTAGAGCCACTTCCTCACTACCCTCAAACCCTACAACTTTGACATAAGGAGAAACAACAGGAATATATCATCCCAACTGAAAACATTCACTGTAGGGTCATGGTTATATGGAGACAACAATGTGCATTTGTGACTATTTTACCTCTTATTTTCATGCTGACTTCTCTATGCTATGTTCCCAAAGTAGTAAAGAAAGCGGAACCTGGGATCGATGAGACAACAGAAGAGAGTGAGCCATGACAAAGTCACTCCCTAAGTACCTACAAAAGGCACTGTCCCCCCTCCAGGAAGGGACTCTCTTTCCCTTTTGAAAATGCTACTAGGTTCCAGTCACTTAAATATAAAGTAAATTATCTGAACTCGTGTTGGAACCGAGGAAAGTATAAATAAATAAATGTAAATTAAATATGCTTAAGGCTTACAAACCGGTTTATATGAGATAGGAAACCAGGATGCAAAATGGGGATGGGGGTGGGGCGGACACTCCTGAAACACTGGATGAACTGCAAGACAATGAAGATTTACTCTGTGTAAGAGACCGACAAACAAACAAACACTCATTTGTGTATGCAGGACCTATGTAGGATCTGTGTAGGTATAGATTAATCATCAGGCCTTTCCAATGCTCAGAGAAACTCCATAAGGTGTTCCCACCACCCTCATTAAGAGGAGAGCCCTGAGGATCAGCAAGGTTAGAAAATTTGCCCAACCAAGGGTCATAGGGCCAAAACTCAGCAGTGCCTGACCTAGGACCCAGGTCCGCCTCCGCCCACAGCCTCTACCTGCAGCTGGGAGCAAAAACCTGGGCTGGAGAGTTGCAGCTTCCGTCAAGCCCCCAACTACACCTGCATCTCCCAGTAGGCCTGAGGATAAAAGGCAAGAAGTCCCAGAGAAGAAGGCCCGAGTGGAAGGGGAGGGGACTGTGGAGGAAGACTACAGGGCGTCAAGGCCTAACAACAACTGTGTACGAGGAAAACAATTTCGCTCAAGAGGGCTATTTATAGGGATGTTCTTCCTCAGCAGTCCCTGCCCCCTCCCCTTTCTTTTGTGTTAAACGGCGCCTGGCAGATTGGTAAAGGGTTAGAGGCAGTGTACAGGAAACTGTGGAACACAATGAACGGGGCGGGGACAGATCCCCACCCACCTAAGAAAATCGCTTGCTCCAATGTGGAGGGACCCTGGAGGGAGACAGATGGGGCTCGGAGCCCGGGCTCTGATCCTTCTATAGTTTCTTTTTTTCCAATTCAGAAAAAAAGGCAATGTTCCCAAGGGGTACAGAACCCAGTGAAAGGGAAAACAGAGGCTGAAGGAGGAGGCACCAGAACCAAACCGGGATGACAGAAACAAGTCAAAGACGGTTTTTATCCCATGTCAATGCAGGATGGTTTTCCTGCGCGAAGACTTTCCAGTTTGAGAAGTCGAAGACATAGCAAAAGAAACGGTCTCAAGTTGTAGCTACTGGGAGGGATCAGAAAACACCTCCAGACGCTGGGGGCAGACTCTGGGGCCCTCTTAAAAAAAAGAACAGCCCAGTCATTTTTCTCTCTGGGCCCCTGATCAAAGGCCTCAAGCCAAACAGATTCAAAGGTAGACTCGGAGCCTAAGGGCTAAGCCCTGTGCTAGTTCAGATGTGGGCTGTGTAGGTTCTGATGGGGGCATAACAGCAATTCAGCAGGGACATTTGGCTCTCCTTCTAGTCTTGAAGTCTCTGCTCAGTCCTGGACCAGGAAGGAAGTGTCCCGCTGCTCTTTGGCAACCTCCGGGCCCATGTTGAGTGGGACTAGTGAGTTTTGTGCCTGCTCACAGAGTCTGAAACGCTAAAAACCCATTTCAGGGCAAACTGTGCATATTGGTGAAATGTCACAGTGATTTACAAAAGAAAATCGGGGAACGCAGAAAATCTCCAGACCTCTTAGATTAAAGCACACACACACACACACACACACACACACACACACACACACACACAAAGCGACAGTATTTGGTGTAAAGATACTAGAGCATGCCTAAAACACTGGTGAGGAAATTTTAATTTCTGAACTTGTTTCAAATATTACATGTAGCCAACTCTTCTTCCATTCTGTCAGTGTCTACTCTATCTTACCTTTCAAACTGCCAAAGAATATTTCTTCCTAGATGCCCTCTGGTGTGGCCCTTGATGTGCCAAGAAGTAGAGAGAATTTTAGCCTAGCCAGTGCCCAGTTCATAGGAACTTGGTTTGGCCTCTGACTCAGCCTTTCTACATCTAGACTCTGTGGAGGGGGGAGAGGAGGGGGAGAGGGAAAGTCAAATGTTTTTCTAACATTTCTCTTCCCTTCCATCTTTCCCATCCCCAAATTCCTCCTTACTTGCTTTTTCAATTGGGAGGGCAAAGCAATATGTAGGGCTCTCACCTTGAGTGACGCTGCTTTCCAAGTCTGGAATCCAAAAGAACTAGGTAGGCAGGCAGGCACACAGGCAGACTGTCCCTGACCGTACTGGAGATGGGTAGACTTGGAATTCCCTTCGCACTCGTTCTTCACACTGTTCCTGCTCACTCTTGGAATCACTCTTGGAAGTCCTGCTCGGAGCAACACTGGCCTTCATAGTCATGGAGACGGCAGAGCCCTGGGGAATTGACTGGTCAGGATGGAGAACTGATTCCTTTACTCTCATGAAGGAGTTCTTTACTTGTGTTTTTTTTTTCTTTCTTTCCTTTTCTTTTTTTTTTTTTTTTGTTTTTGTTTTTGTTTTTGTTTTTCGAGACAGGATTTCTCTGTGGTTTTGGAGCCTGTCCTGGAACTTGTAGACCAGGCTGGTCTCGAACTCACAGAGATCCGCCTGCCTCTGCCTCCTGAGTGCTGGGATTAAAGGCGTGCCACCACTGCCCAGCTACTTGTGTTTTCTTAGGGGTTGGCAGTGTGGCTTCCTCAGTTTGCATGCTCTCTAAGCAAGCTTGGTCCACCCCATCTGGACCTTTGGAGCTGCCGTTTGCAATGTAACATAAACAGGCACCTTGCACAAGAAGTACAATCATGGAGCCCTGGATGCCAGCTTTCTGAAGTCCGTTTACCTGACCACCCTCTGTCCTTTGTTGGCCTGAGAACCCTGGAGTACAGAGGGCTAGATAAAACACAGCCGTCATTGTCACGGAAGAGCTTCCCTTGCAGCTGATCTCACCCCCAGATACCATCCGAGCACCTTTAGAACAGGGACAGCCGGAGGCAGGGTGAGACGGAAGTCAGTAAGAAATGCATCTGGCTGGACAACAGATTCAGCATTTAATAGGCTACCTGGAGAAGGAGAGGAATGATGATGAAGTTGCTGATACTAAATCTGGTTGTATGGGCAAACTGGGTAAAGAAAAGGTCGTAACCACAGGTGATGCTAAAACCTATTGATACTGGTTGCCGGTCTTCTGTATATTAATGGTGAGGAAGACTTGGGTAGCCATTCGTCCTCAGTAGGTGTCAGGTAAGGGAGTCGTAAGCAACCACAGTTGCTTCTCAGTGATGGGTCTCCGTAAGCAAAAACGCTTTCCAGTAAATTCATAACTTATCACCAGACAGCTTACTTATTCCTTCAGTGAACATTCCTACCCTATCGCCATATAACCTTGCATCCTAGGAAATCCGCAGTACAACGGAAGAACCCTTTGGAACCCAAATCTGATTACACACAAACACACACACACACACACACCATGGTCCTATAAAAGAATCTGCTTAAAATAAACAAGAAGAGAAAAAATAAGGCTCTGAAATCCCTTAATGAGGTAAACTGCTAAGCAAAGAGATGCTTCTCTAGAAATAAAAGGAGAAATAAGCCAACATATTAAATAATCCAAACAGCTTACATGATGCTTAGGAATTTCTGCTCTGACTGCTGGAAACAGAGAGTCATTGATAGATTTGAGTAAGCAAGCGCATAAACAGCCCTGCTTCAGGAGTGCCCACTAGGTTGCTAGCCCTTAGGATGAGGGGGGTGGGAGGAGCTTGGCCTTAGCAAAGGGCGTGGGGAGTCTTCTAACCATTGAGGGGTATTTGATTACTACCAAGGAGGCCTGACCATGAAGAGCCCCCATCTGTGCGGCACCCTGAAGGACTCATCCTTCTGGGCTGGGCTAGCTTGGAAGGAGGAGGAGGGAGAGCAATGAGTCAGTGGTCATCAGGATGACCGAGCCAGTGGTGGAGTCACTGAGACAGATGGGAATGTGGAAGGCAGGAGAGCTTGGGGACTGGGCACAAACTCAAGTGGCTCCAGGGGCCAGGCAGGTGTAAAGGCTGGAAGACAGGTGGGGGGTAGGGGGCTCCAGATTAGAAGGCTCCTCTCTAAAGGGAGCTAATGTGTCTTAGCTCTCGCAGTCCTGGCTATGTGAGAACACGCTTGTGGTATAACCAGAGCTTCCATTTCATAGGAGATGACAGAAATACAGATTCCTAACGGAGAAATATCTTAATTCTTTAATATTAGCTGCTATTTTTTTTTTGAAAAAAAAATGATATGTTACACACGCACATCTGTAGGCCAGATTTGGTAGGCTAGCTATCAGGTTATGTCCTGAGATACAGAAAAGGTCAGAGTTCAAAGTTCATAAACAAACTGCCATGGTGAAGCATAAGTGACTTTAAGCAGAATCAGTAACTAAAATACTACCCATAATGTTTTTTGCCAGCTATATGACTATCCCTACCCTTTAAGCCTATATATGGATTCGAATGTATGCAGGAAGTTTAATCTAATCTTCAAATTGTTAACGCACAAGACTTTGAGTGCTCGCTGTGTGCTGAGTACACAGAAGTCAAGGAATTCCAGCGAAGTGGAGGAAAACATGCCCTCCTGAAGGCACATGCCTCGAGTTTTTGAACAACCTGGGAAACTGTTCTCTGTGTGATGGCAGAAATGACAGAGCACACCTAAATCCCGGATTCTCTGCTCAAATCTCTTGCATTTAGCAAGGCTGGCAAGCGTGTGTGTGTGTGTGTGTGTGTGTGTGTGTGTGTGTGTGTGTGTGTCTGAACTTGAATTTGTAACTAGAAATATAACTTCCTGGGCAGTGGTTACAAAGCTGCATCTTTCTCGCCCTAGGGTATCCTAACCTCAGCGTAGGAGAGGAGACGTCTGGGCTTCAGGGACCTCAGACCCTGGCTAGGAGAGATGGGAGTGGCCAAAAAAAAAAGGCTCTGTATGTCAGGTTTCTGGAAACCCAGTCCTTGTTAATGTCACTATCCTTGTATGTGTTTGCGGAGGAGAAAGGCAGGCACTGAAATAGAAAGTGTCAGAACTGGGATGACAAGGAGGATAACTTCGTGAGCACCCATCCCGCGCCCTCTCTGACGAGTCCGGCGGGCGCCGCCTCCTGCGCCTTGCAAAGAGCCGGGCTGGCGGCAGGAAGCGGGCGGGAGGCAGCCGGTCCTCGCGAGGCCGATTTCCTCCGGGGCGGCCCTGGGCGATCTCTGGACTCGCAGACCCGCCTCGGTCGAGCACGATCTCTCCCCCAGCCCCGCGCCACTCAACCCACCCACTTACTTCCTTCGATCGCGCGCGCGCTCATACACACACACACACACACACACACACACACACACACACAGAGCTGCCAAAAATTTCCAACCTCCGCCCCCCTCCTGAGCTGACTTCCTTCCAGCGCTTCCTGAGCTGGACGATCCTGGGATTTGTAAGACAGGAAAAAAGGGACGGCGCGAGGGCGGGCGAGGGGACGGGATGCTTGCTGTTCGCGGTCCCCCAGCGGTCTGAAGAGAGAACGCGGGCCTAGGGCGGAGCACACTCACAGCCCCGGGGCGGTCCCCTCGCCGCCGCGCCCCGGCCCCTGTTCCTCGCAAGACTCAGCGGAGAAGCGCGGGGGAGACGGCGCGGGAGCCCGATGAGGGAGGTGACACCCGCCCGGGGCGGTGCACGACCCGATCTGCTCTCCCATGCCGACCCGCGGCGCGGCTCTGCCCCGGTGACCCGACCCCGAAACCCTCGTCAGCGGTGCGGAGCAGAGAGCGGAGACGGAGGGTCAGCCTCTGTGGGACTAACTCATGAAGAACAAGGGTGCCAAGCAGAAGCTGAAACGAAAGGGAGCCGCCAGTGCGTTTGGATGTGACCTGACAGAGTATCTGGAGAGCTCGGGACAGGATGGTAATGTACCCCCTCCCCCTTTTTTGTTTAAGAGCGGTGGATTCTCTAGGGGTATGCTGGATGCCGTTCACAAGTTAATGTGTTCCAGGCTCGTGCGCTCACTGTACTTTAAAAAAAAAAGTACACGGTACTTAAGAACAACCCTGCCACCCCGACGTTCAGGAGCCGTGTCTGTCCTTCCGACGTGTCATAGGAGTGGTTGAGTGGGGTGTAGCTGTGGCAGTGGAGGCTCTGATCTTAAACTTCGGGTGTTGGGAGAGAAAGATGGGGCGGGGGGCGGTGACTGACGCGTGGAGCGGTCATGGGTAGGTTTCTCTGGTGGTGCCACTGTGACCATCTTAAATGTCCCTCCTGTACTGTCCTGTTTCACTCGCCCACATCCTTTCTTTATTAATGTGGTAGAAGGCAGGGTGATGGGAGTGGGGTGGGGGATCCTGGCCGGGGGAGTGGTCGCACCAACGTTCTCTATATTTCTGAGTTGATGCCAAATGTATCGTACCTCCCTCAACTCTGCCCCCCCCCACCAGACCCTTTACCTCCTCTTGGCTTTCAGATTAGCATTTGGTGTGTCATGGAAAAAGTTTTCTGTAAAGAGGTCAGAGGGCCTCGGCTTTAAAATAGTTTGGACTGTAAAGAAAAGTCAAAGTCAGCTTGGAAAAAGAAAAAGAGGAGCCAGCAGAGACAATTTAAATATTTGTTGGGTGAGGGAGAATGAAAACTACCCTAGCTGGGCAGTGGTGGCGCGGGTGCCTTTAATCCCAGCACTCCGGAGGCAGATGCAGGTGGTCTCTGTGAGTTCGAGACCAGCCTGGTCTACAGAGCTAGTTCCTGGCAGGCTCCAAAAAAGCCACAGAGAAACCCTGTCTCAAAAAAAAAAAAAAAAAAACCAACTATCTACGCTACAGTAAAAGTTCTTAATATTAGGAAAGTTGGGGAAATTGAGCATTAAATGACTCCTTTTGTAGCGCTGACTGATTCCACACTTAGCCATGACATTAAAAAGCTTTGGAAACTTCAGAGAAAGAGAAAAGAGCCCACTCCGTGTTTACGGAGAGATAGGCACAACAAAAGAAAGCTTAGGGCCAGGCAACTGGACAGAGGAGTTCTTCCTCCAGGAGAACTAGTCCCCAAAACAACTTGGTTTGTCTGTATCAAGCAGGCATCCCAGAAACAGTGCAGGGCTTTTGTTTCATTTCCCCTTTTTGAAGACTCAGCAGCCCTAGCAATTTGCAGTGGTGTGATATTCCTGTGGTATTCGGGAGTCCGGAGTCTGCTGTGTCATTAGGACAAATGGCTTAGTATTTTAGAGCTTGGAGGAACCGCTGGTTTCAAAACCGCCTCTGAACCGGAGGCATAACTGAAGTCAATTCATTGAATTCTCCACAACACTCTGGAGAGGTCGTTTTGAAATAAAATTACTTAAGCTGAGCTTTCCTGAGCTTGACAGAAGCCCAAGGACACATCTTAACCACTGTGGCCTGAAATAAGGAATGAAATATTTGTCTCCACTTGTTTGGCAGGGGTCCTCATGTTAACCTGTAGGGACACTGGGCATGCTCCTGGGATGCCACCTCCTGTCGTGTGGGTGTTGTTCTGAGACACACACACATGCACACACGCTGTGAGAGTTGTATAAGGGCCCTGCGAGCCACGCCCCAGTCTTAAAAAGTCACAGGTTAAGGAATAACCTGAAAACCCTAGGGCTCTGGGAGAGAACTTCAGAAGCACCCTTAGGCAGCTCCTCTCTCAAACCTGTTTTTGTATTCTGGACTTCTGTGTGCTTCGTATGGGAAAGGAGAAAGGGAACTGATGCTCAGGAGAAAAAATGGAGGGCTGGAACTCCGTGCTCTCTCCATCCTGCGAGGGAGAGAGGAGGTTCCGAGAAGAGTAGAGGCCCAAGGCTCGTCACCACAAAGGATGGAGAGGATCCAGACCTCTTTCTGGCTCTCTCTTTAATGATCCCTGCCCCCAGATTGAAAGCGAACAGCCCAGCCACAAATGAGCAACCGTTTAAGACTGTCCACACCTGAAAAGAGTTTGGTTCTGAGGTGGAAGGCAGCTGGCACTCTTGATCCCACACTGTCGTACGATGTGGAAATTAGCCACGAATAATAAGCAGCTAATATAAATGAGACTAAATAGAACTTGTGCCTCAAGACAGCCAAAAGTCATTGCTCTCCTTGTGTGTGTGTGTGTGTGTGTGTGTGTCTCTATGTGTGTGTGTATGTGTGTGTATCTATGTATGTGTGTGTGCATGTGTGTAAGATGATGAAAGAATTAATAAATGTTTTTTTTCCTAAAACAATGCAGAGACATGTATTAGTTAATAGGCAAGGCCCGGATTTTGATCCAGGTGAGGAAGGGCTGAGCAGGGCACTACCCCTTTGTCCATGACCTTGGAAGAGCATCTCAGAATGTTGGAGGTGGTAAATCAGAGTGGTAACCAGGAACCAGGAAGCTGGAAAAAGCCTTTCAATAATCATGTCATGGTCATTGAACTTTGGGGTTAAAGGACGGGGCTCTAGATCTAGGTAGAAATGGAAGGGAAGTGGGTTTCAGTTTGGGAGCACAAGAATATAGAGGAAGAGCGGAGACATAAAAAACCAAGAGCTCCTGTGTTGCCACGGGGAGCAAAGTCGCAGACTGGAGTGGAGGGCAAAGCTGGTGACCACTAGCTGAGCCTGGCGCTCTGGATAGGGGAAGCTGCAGTGAGTGAGCGCTCGCTCCAGGGAGACAGAGAGAAGCGGAGCACAAAAGGGACGGCTGTGAGCTACTTCTCTAGTTCAAGTCTAGCCTGGCTACCTCTGCCCGGACAAATCAGACAGGGTAGAGTGAAAAGCAACCTCTTTTTTTTTTTCAGCCTAGCGTGAGTATTACTCATGGGCAGCTATCACGCTTAATCTTTGGGAGGTTGATGAAAGCTGAGCTCCCTTTCCTTAGAAACATGCACATTGAACACGCAGTTGCAGGTAGCCACGTGGACGGTGGGTTCACACCCTGCTGGGACCATCCCCAGCAGCACAGAAGCCTGGTGTGACAACTTCCCACTTCTCCCTTCCACCCCCAGTGTTGTGGATCAAAGCAGGGGATTCCCCAAAGGTAGTCAAGTATTCTAACCCTGAGCTACACCCCCAGCCTCTGGCCACTTTTCTGTCTCCTGCCTGATAAGCAGGCCACAGCAGGCCATAAGGTGACTGCTGGGAACGTTTTTTTTCACTTACCCATAGGCAGAATGACTCTGCCCCAATCTGAAGTTCGTCCCCTGAGAACCAGCTAATTCTCTCAAATTCTCTCTTCCTATCTCGGATCACCTCCCTACTGCTGATGTAAGGAGTCTACTTCTCTCTTTCTTCTTTTTGATCGTTAAATGTGGAGGTCTTTTATGATGTGTTGAAATCCATCAGATTATTGTTACCCATGGCACTAGGGCTTGAGTGAAGCCCAGAGATCTGGAATGTGGGTCATGGTCATTTGCTATCACTCCCTTACGAGCCAAGTAATCTGGGTCTTCTAACATCTTGGGGGTGATGGGTCCAGGGGCCAGGTGCTAGGATTGAAACCGTCTTATCCTCTGGGCTGGCCACACTTTAAGAGCTAAGACTTCCTTGCCTTTCTGACCCATCATTATTCTTTTTACCTACTCCTTGGTGGAAAAGGAGACTGATCTCACCTAGTGCCTTAATGGCAGGCAAATGATGGTGACAGATTTTTTAACCAGCTAGAAAGTCCTTTAAAATGTTGAAGATACTGCACATAGCACACAACTGTCGTCCCCGCACTTGGGAGATTGAGGCAGGAGGATCAAGAGTTTAAAACCAGCCTGGGCTACATTGTCAGATCCTCTTTTCATCTCTCAAAGGGAAAAAAAAATAGGAGTGCAGGGGCCCATGTGAGACCAACTAAATCAAAACCTCTCCGAGATGGTTTTGGTACGTGGACGGGGTGGAGAAGCCATATGCTGCGCTTAGTTTGTAGGCCATGTTCCCTGCATAACTAGAGTCCCCTCTGGATGTTCCATAAAAAGTGTGAACCTTTTCATTGCTGAAGAATTCTTCCCATCCTTATCAGGATGAAAATGTGTGGATTAATATAAAACAAAGATTTATAGGTATAACGTCAATTTAGTTTGAGAGGCGACGGAGGTTCAGAACAAACCGCTGGCCCACGCCAATGTAATGCTGCCCTTGCTCGGAACTTGCTAGTGTTTCGAGGGATGAGGGTGAGCAGTGGGAACGTCAGTTGTCACTTCTTTTCATTTCGTTTCTGAAGCTAAAATAGTTCCCTCGCTTGGTTTATTCATTTCCTTTATTTATTAATCCAATAAACAGAACTCTATCCCAGCCATGTCTTTGGATGCAGTGGGGAAGAAAGATGGGCTTTGGCTATAAGAAACGCATATCTCGGGGATGTGAACCAGCCAACCTTCAGGCACCTGTTGACTTTGAAGAGGCGGTTGTAGAAGATGTGAAAGTTTCGGTCTCCCATGAAACAGACAAGATACTGTACAGACATAAACAGAGCAAGGTCTTAAGCAAAGGAGGCGAATACTTTTCTGTTGAAGATTTAGTGCTGAGTGGAGACAGGGACAGCATCTAGGCAGCTTAATCCTTGTCTGGGGCATCATTTGCTCACCTTCCCCAGCTAATTCCTCGCCAAGTGTGTCTCGGCTATAGAAAGTTCTAGAAGTGTTCCCTAATCCAAGTTAGGGGACTTGGCTGGTGCTTGCACTAAGACTGCTGGAACTCTCCTGCCTAGAGTCTCAGCTTTGCTTGTTCTCAGATGACTGACCCTGGAGAGAGTTGCTTCCTGCCTCTGGGTCTCAGTTTCCCCTCTTGTGAAATAGAGGTAACAGGACAGATGTGAAAACACATGGGTTAATATGGGTAAAACACCTGTCTGAGGACCCACATCTGTCACTAGCAAAACAGCCTGGATTTACCCTCCCACAACCACCAAGACTGAATGAGGCTTCCGTGAAGTGAGGGCGGTTGTCAATCACCCAGAAGGAAAGGAAGCAGGATTTTTTGGCACACTAGTGGGGAGTCCAGTTGCTGAGAAGAACCTTCAGCACACAGGCATAGAAAGGAAAAACGTCATCCTGAAACAAACGTGCATCAGTAGATTTGAGAGCCGGGGTAGGCTCAAAGATCTCAAGTTAGAGACCAGCCTGGGCTATACAGCAAGTTTTTTTAAAGGCCAGAGATAGCCAGTTCCTTCTAGGCCTCAGAAAACTGAAAGAGAAGCCTGATTCTAGTTGGGGACATTGTGAAGACAGAACAGCGGCCTGAGGGGCATGAGCGTAGAGAGGCATCCCCACTTCAGAATGCCAGAGTGGAACTGGAAGAGGCAAGAGAGGGGTAAAGGCATGAAGCCCAGAGCGTACTGCCCGGCCAACCCTCAGGCCAGCCTGGTCGGCTTTGTTTCTGGGTATAACAAACAACCCACACAGAGAATGGAAACAGCTACTTCCACCTACCACATGGCTGCCTTCTGCAGGCTCTTCAGACCTCTGCCAAGAGCTCCTTGACCACAGGAACAGCCCTCGCCTCACTTCTCCCATGTCAACCCCTGGCTGCCTCCCAGGTGCCTCCCAGCTCCAGGAAGTCCCAGTGCCATTGCCTCTAAGGAAGCCCACTCCCTCCTCCCCAGCCCCCACCTGGAGTCAGAGACCCATCTGCAGGACAGGGGAGAGCTGTGGCTCCCTCCTAGACTGGCGCAGCAGAAAACAGACAGAGAAGGAGCACACCCTACCCGTACAGAAACGAGCTCCCCACACCATCCAGACCGCAGCGTTGGATGCCTCTGTCTGTCCTCCCCGTGATGGCGGGTTTGAGGCCAGTCAGCGCTGTACGGCCTGGCCTCCGTGGGGCAGCTCTGAAAGCTTTCTTGTGAGGGAGGGAAACAGTGAGAATTCCAGAGTTTGGTTGACGAAGACAGTTCTCAAGCACTTGCTGGGACAGTTTGTTCCCAGGGATGGCCTCCTTACCAAACAGCTTTCCTGGGATTCGATGCCTGCCTTGTGTGGCTCTGAGCAGTGGGTGGAAGAAGTGGGTGGGACTAAGTTCCAAGACTCAGGCTGGGCATGGGAACCTTTCACCACCACCCACTCTGCCACTGGATATTGTAGCTAATGTTTCTGGAAGAAAGTAGTGATAAAACCACCTGGTCAGGGCTTCCTATTGCTCATTCCCTCCAGAGCAGACTGCCCACGCTGAGCTGCCTGTCTTCTCTGGCCCAAGGGTCTCAGGATCCCACTTCCTTCTTGCGGTTCCTACAGGCCAGTCTCGGAGTCAGGGATATGGAATGAGTTCTTTCCCCCACATATTGTGCGCCGCACATTTAAATCAAATGCAGCATCCCCCTTACCCTGTGGTCCCCCCCTCCTGCTTCTCCGACTCTTCAAATTAATCTTATTAGTGCATGTGCCGACCAGTCCTCTTAAGTATTTCTCCCAAGGCTCCAACACAAAGGTTGAACTGATCTTGGCCCCTCTCTCTTCCAAAAGGCTGGCCTCAAGTACTATGGAAGGCGGGGCCCCAGCCTGCTGGGACTCTAGGAGCCAGGCCCCTGTTGGACTGCTCTTGCCTGGAAGCAACCTTAGATAAAGGTTAAGAGAAGGAACTCTCCTCCACTGGAAAAAGCCTGCTGGCTACAGTTTGCTAGGTGGTTGGAGGGGGAGGGGTGGGGAGGTTTCTTGGAAAGAGGGAAGGGACCCAGTGTGAAGGCCGTGGTCCAAACCAGACCATACTGCTATTGTTATCATTAGCAGGAGTGACCGTCAATATTGTTTTTGTTTTTTTTTTGTTTTGTTTTTGTTTTTGTGCCAGCCGCTTTGTTCACACCAAGGAGTATTTTCAACCTCTTTAAAAATTGACATCTTCACATCCACCCTTTCTACAAAGGAGAACTGAGTTCTGAGAGGTTAAATTATTCACCAAGATTATCCAGATCAGAAACGTAAGCTTTAAACCCAGCTCTCTAAGACACCCAAGGACACAGTCTGGAATCTCATATCTCCCAGAAGAGAATAATTCATAATTTTTACTTAACCTATTTTGTTCCTCACAAAACCTAAATATTTTGCCTTTTCTCCCAGCCCGACCCAGAGACAGTCATAACAATTGGGGAGTGAGAAGTGCTTTGTCCCCTGCAAGCCGGTTTGTGAACAGTGTGTGCCTGCGTTTGAGCAAACACGCACTCACATCTATCCAAACCCACCAGTTCTCAGTCCTCCTTGGTCCTTCCTTCCCCACTGTAGCCGCAAGCCGCCTCTTCCTTCTGGAAATACCCGTGGCCTTAGACAGTCAGAGGCCCCCAGTTCCTTCTCCCTTCTGCCCACCGTTCTGTGTTGTTCCTGGCTGTATATGTATCTCTGGGATCCTGTGGTAGGCGCATGATCGTTGCTTGGTGTCTATCTGGGATCTCTCTTCCTATCCGGGAAGTGGGTATTGGAGCCCTTTTAGGTGGCTGGTGACAAGGACTCCAAGTCTCTTTCATGGTCCCATGGGGGGTTTGTAGCCAGACCCGGATAGAAAACAACCCAGACTTTGCACGGAACTCTGCAGAAGCTGCCTTTTGCCACCTCACTCCTTGGTGTGAACCAATTGAGTTTCTGAGATCGAATCGTTGGCACTTTCTGTTCTGGCTCAAGCTTGGCTGGTACGTCATGCTCTGGTACCACACCCATGGTTTGATGCTGGCCCAGGATGCCTTCGGAGGGCAGAGGGTTGAGTGCTACTCAATGCCTGTGAAAAGCAGCCATATACCAGCTCACACTCTTACAGATGCCAGAACACATCTGGAAACAGCTGGCAGAGAAATAAGTCCACTAGGTTTGGGAAAGGGCCTCTGCAGAAACTCGTGTGATATCTCTTCCCCTGGAGAAGAGATATTTATGATTTTACTTCATGTTTTGTTCTGTTTTTTTGAAGACAACTTTTAGTGTGTGTGGAGGCGGGGGGGGGGTCAGTACTGAGTATGGGACCCATGACCTTGCTCTTGCCAGGCAAGCACAGTAGCACCGACCTCCACCTCCAGCCTCATCATAGACTTTTCATCAGAAACAACCTTGGTGGGATCAAAAGACAAGAAATCGACTTTTACAAATTATAAAGAAGAGTGAAGTGAGGGCTGTAGAGAAGGTTTAAGCAAGGGATGCTAACACCTGTGGCAGCTGACTGACAGCCACTGGACAGAGGGTTATTTGTAGCTGGCAAAGTCAATAAAACCAAGATCCCTGACTGTAAGGAACAGCAGAGGAACTGGGAGAGGGATGGCTGGAGTCGAGAGGCAGGAAACTAGGAGGCTTTGCCTGATCCTTGGGGTTGGTCACAGCCTCTGCTGCCTCTGGGGAAGTTTGAACTCTGGAAAGGCCGCTAAGAGATGGGGAAGAAAGAAGTGTGTCTCCAGGGCAGAAGAAAGATTCCACCATTAGGTGCACACACAGCAGCTGCAAGGATAAGAACAGCCTCTGGTCTGCCTGGCTGGGCCTCTACCTGTTTCTGACTGGGCCCAGAAAAATAAAGCCTTTTACAGAAAGATAAGGCTTCCCCCCCCTTAAAAAAAATGTTAACTGTGCAGGTCCTGGTAGCACCTACCAATAATTCTAATGCTCAGGATGCTGAGGGAGGAAAGCTTGTAGTTTTGAGGCCAGACCAGACTCTATCCTGAGTTTGAAGGCAGCTAGGAAGCCAGCCAGAGCTACATAGCAAGATCTGTCAAAAGAAAGGAGGAGGAGAAGATGACAAACAAGCAACTAGGAAGTAAGAAAAGCAAAGGGAGGAAGGAAAGAAAGAAGGGAACAGGATAACAGAAATAAAGAGAAGAGTCCTGAGGAGACAGCTCTATCACACTGTGCAAACAGAAGGACCCAGGTTTAATCCTCAGAACCCATGTTTTGTTTTTAAAAAAAAAAAAGAAAAGAAAAAAGAAAAAAAGAAAGAAAGAAAGAAAGGAAGGAAGGAAGGAAGGAAGGAAGGAAGAAAGAAAGAAGCCAGGCATGGCTCCATGTGGATCCCTATGGCTCATTGGCTAGCCAGCCCAGCCTACTTGGTGAGTTCCAGGCAGGTGATAGACCCCCTCTAAAAACAAGATGGCCAGCCCCTGAAGAGGAACTCACGAGGTTCTCTGGCTTCCACACAGTGTCCACACACGTACCCGTGCACCTGCACAAACACACGCATGTACACACACGCTCAGAGAAAGAGAAGATACTGCCCACCCAGATTTTGTTCCTTTCTGTTTTAATTATTATTGTGTGTGTGTGCATGTAGCGGTCAGAAGACAACTTGTGGAAGTTGGTTCCCCCCTTCCACAGCGGAACCTGCTGATTCAATTCAGGTTGTCAGGATTGCACAGCAATCCTTTCCCCCATTTTAAAAAATAACTTAAAAAAATTTTTTTTGAGACATGGTCTTACTAACCCCAGAAGACCGAATATTAACCTTGCTGGTCTCTGCTGCCCAAGTACTAGAATAAAAGGTGTTTGCCAACACACATGGCTAACTGGGTTTCTTAGGTCTATAGCTATAAGGCATAAAAATGTTCAACCTCAACCTCATCTGTCTCTGTTTGATGGGCGAGGAGCAACTCTGATAGTCACTTGTCAGGGTCACCTGGCTGGAAAGCGGAAGGAGCAGGACTCCAACCATATCTGATGGACACTCGGTTTCTCCCAGTGGCTTTGTCTGCTAGGGTCCCAGATAGCCATGGCTTTGCTGGCAGTGGGCTATGCAGAGTTTCATTTTCACGTGTGTTGCTAGACTAGCTTCGGTGGGGTCTGAAGTAGTTTCTAAAACCCTGGGAACAGAGTTCCCACTCCTGGTTTTTCCAAGAAAAGATTCCTAGGTAGGTTCCCAAAGGCAACATTGGAAGCAGTGCGATCCGCCATTACCCAAAGTAGCCCCTCCCACCACTTCTTAGCCATCTGTTTCCTGTATGCCGAGTATCACTGGGAAACAATGATGTCAATCCTTCCATAGAACTCGACACCTCCCTGTTGGCCCCTCCCCTTCAATGCATATTTTTGTTCCTCTTTCTGGCTTTTGTCTTGCCCTTCACTTCGGGACTCGTCGTTTGGCATCAGTTGTTGGCTTTCTTAATAAGCTCTGGCTGTTTGAGCTTCGGTGTGGCCTGCAATGCGCACATGTCTCTTTGGGTCCATACTTGGAAAACCCTTTGTTGTTTGGCTGATGGCTAGAATGTGGGCTTTGGTGTTTATGGAGAAGGGTACTTTTCCTTTTTGGAGAAAGCAGTGTTAAATGCAAGACTCTAAAGTAAGCTCGGGGCCAACCGTGGAACCCTGCCTGGGGCCCCAGTGGAGCGGCTTGAAAACTGTAATGACCTGGGTACCGGGCCTACAGCTTAAGGTCAGGAAAATACACCTATGACGTCATCTGTGAGCATCCTGTATTCCCCCATCTGAAGCGGGACTTCTAAATGAAGCAGAGACCCCACCTCCCTTTCCTTTATGCCCTTACAGACGTTTTGGCTCCAGAATGAAAGGGATAGAGTCCCCAGGGAGAGTATGAGTTTTGAAATATGAATCAAAAAAACTTCTAAGCCACAATGAGAAAAATACAGTTCTTTCAGATTTAATTTAAAGACTGGCAAAGTGGTGCTCGCCTTTGATAGCAGCACGTGGAAGGCAAAGGCTCTGTCTCCTCTGTCTCCGTGAGTTCAAGGTCAGCATGGTCTATGTAGTGAGTTCCAGTGTGGTCAGGACTACATAAAGAGACTCTGTCTCCAGAAAAAAAAAATTATTTTCAAAATTATTGTTTAACTTCCACGTGTGCATTTATGGATCTCTTGTAAAAAAAAAAAAGTGAACATAGAATAGAGGTTTAAATGGCCAATAGCTGTGGCCTGCAAATCTCAGGTGTGGCCACAGTGAGTAGGCAGCTGGGAGAAGCTGGTAAGAGAAATCACGTGACTTGATAATCCTCAAATTTTCTTTGCTATTGCCCCCAATGTCAACGGGAGACATGAATTATTACTTTCTAAGTCAGATAAGAAAAAAAATCTTTTAAAATTTTTATGGGAACAGAGTGTCTGGAGTTGTTGAGTTTTGTGTCTGACTTTATTTTGGAGGAAGCCTGTCAGTTTGCTTTCCTATGACGTCAGACTTTTCCTCTGGGTCATTTTCAAGCGTGAAGGAACCAGGGCTGCCTTAGTGGACTCCGGGAGATGTGAGCGACTGTATGGTGTCAGGAAGCCATACCCAGGTTCAGCCTCGTCACTCGGAATGTGATTCCAGAGCTGTGGAAGTCGAGAGCGCTGAGAACAAACACTGCTTTTTTTTTTTATTCTCTTAGATACACAAAATTATTGACTTCTATGGTTGGCTGCATTAAAAGGCCAGCTTTAAGAATCTTATCTGTTGGTAAACATAGCTGGGACGGGATCCTGGCAAACTTTTCAAGGCTCACATTTCTTTAATAATCTCCCAAGGAAACGAGTCTTAAAACAAAACCCGAAGTGGGGGCCTGTGTTGTGGTGGAAGTTTTCAATTACAGGGACAGCCATGCTTGTATCTGGGCTTCAGAGGGTAAAATCTGAACAGAAAGCCTGCGTTGCATCCATCTTTGATGGAACAGGAGAGCAAGAGGCCCTTCACACGTGCCTGTCTGTCTGCCCCACAATGTCAAGTTGGGCTGAGCTCCGGATAATGGTGAAGTGGCTGCAGGAACAGACCTGCACTCTGGCAGATAACAGACTTTCCCGGCAAGTGGTCTGTATGTTTTCTGGGCTTTGAGAGGGGGACACTCCCTCCAGGTGATGTAGGCAGCCATGGGCTGTGAATGTTGCAGGTGACCAGCATTGCCCAGGGTGCTGATTGTCGTGAGCAAGTAAAGCGGCGTCACACACTGCACCACGGAGGCCTTCCTGCCTGCAGCCCCTCCTGCTCGTTTCCTGTCGCTGCCATAACCACTTTACCACGGGCTTAGCAACATAACATAAATCTAGAGCGCTACTTCCCAGGTCTGGAAGTCCAGCACGTGTGTCACCACATGCCAGCAGTGTGTTCCTTTCTAGGGAACTGGCAGAGAATCCATTTCCTTACCTCTGCACCTTCTAGAAGCGCCTCTCACTCCTTAGCTTCTAGATCCTTCTTTAAAGGCAATGACACTTAGCCTTCTGACCGTTCTTGCAGTCACAGCTCCTCTTCCCACAGCGGGGAAGACCCAGGGGATTTGACTTGGCCTGTCTCTAGGACGCTATCTCCACCTCCAGATCTTAAGCGCAGCTTACAAAGATTCCAGGCATTAAAGCTGAAAGCATAACACTGAGTAGATTCTTGCCCCCAACCAGCTTGGAGATCTTGGCCAACTCCAACAACTGGTAACTGGATGATGGTAATTCAAGGTCTAATCTGTTAGAAGATACCCTTCCCTTCCATGGTGGATTTCTGAAAACAAAAAACCCTGTTACGGTCTGTGTCTGTGAAGAGCTAGACAGTCTGCTGGATGTTGTGTCTGCACTGTGTACCTCACATGCTGCCTGATAAGGCTCTGCTCTGCTAGAGGTGTGGGATGACGGCTTCTGTTTATGGAGACGCTGCCACTCAGCAGGCCTTGCAGCGTTGACTCATGGGTCTCTGGAAGCAGCTCTGGGAGGCAGGTATTATGATGTCATTGGCATATAATGACTGCACACATTTATGGAGTACAGTGTGATATTGCAGTACAGTGAGTAACGAGCAGATCAGGGTATGTGGCAGGTCTATCGCCTCAAAGACTGATTAGTTCCTGTTTTAGAAGCATTTAAAAAGAGTTGTATTAGCTCTTTGAAGCCTGGAATCTACTGTCAATAGCAATACCCAACTGTACTATTGAACACTAAGTTAGTCCTAACCAGCTACACCACTAAGTATTAACTGTACTACTGAACACTAAGTTAGTTCTAACCAGCTACACCACTGAGTATTAACCATCCTTTCTCAGTCACATCTCACCCGGGCGCTGGGAAGCACAATTATCCTCTCTGCTTCTATGAAATCAGCTTCTTTAGCTTTCCACATCTGAGAATAAGTGGCATTTATTTGTCTTTCTCTACCTGATACATTTTACATTGTTCCCCAGGCATATCCATATTGCAAAAATGGCAGGATTTTCTTTTTAGTGGCCAAATGCTATTGGTATTCCTCTGTGTGTGTGTGTGTGTGTGTGTGAGAGAGAGAGAGAGAGAGAGAGAGAGACAGAGACAGAGACAGAGACAGAGAGAGATCCATCAACAGATGAATGACACACATACATTTACATATACACACAAACATATATATGGCATTCATCTATATGACACTCTATCTTGATTATTATGAACAGTGTTTCAAGAAATGTAGAACTGTAGAAATCTCTCCTATGTACCGATTTTCTTTTCTTTGGATATAAACTCAGAAGTGGGAGCACTGGATCATATGGTAATTCCATTCCTAGTCCTCTGAGAAACATCCATACTACTTTCCATAATGACTATCCTAATAATTTTCGATCCCACCAATGTTCTGAGACTTCCCCTATCTCTGTATACCCACTAGTGTTTGTTAGTTTTGATTGTTTGATGGCCGTCTTTCTAAGTAGGGTGAAAGGATAGCTTGTGTGGCTTCGATTCATATTCATCTGAATTGTTGAAAACTGTTCCATACACTTTTAGTTACTTGCATCTCTTCTTTTGAGATGCAGATAATCAGATTTTTGTGCTTATTTTGTTGTTGTTTGAGACAGGGTGTCATGTAGCCTTGAACTCATCGTGTAACCAGGGAGGATCTTCGACTTGTGGTCCTCTTGCCTCTACCTCCTGAATGCTAGCGTTACAGAGGTATATCTTCATGTCCAGGTTATTCATTGTGGGGACTTGAACCCAGCGCCTCTCGAGTGGTAGGAAAACACTACCATCTGAGCTATATCAGCAGCCCTGGGATATGTTCTAATAGGAGGGTTTTGTTGCTGAGATTTTGCAGTGCCTTGTGTGTTCTGGATATTAATCCCTTTTCAAATGAGAGGTTTGCAAATGTTTTCTCCCATTCTGCAAGTCGCCTCTCCCCGTGTTGAACACTCCCTTAGCTGAGATTTCTTCAAGCTTTTGCCTCTGGATTCTGTGCTTTTGGGGTCCTGTCTGAGAAAGCCTTGCCCAAACTAGTGTCCTGAGACATTTCCTCTGTGGTTTCCCTTCTCGTTGTTTCATGATTTGGGGCCTTACATTTGTCTCCAGTCCATCTTGAGGAGATTTATTATGAGGTGATTTATTTATTATGGGTGTGGTTTCATTGTTACACATTATGCATCTAGTTTTCCCAGCACCGCTGATGTAAGAGACTGGCTGTATGGTCTCGGTGCCTTTGTAAAGACTTAGCTGGCTTTCAGCCTCTTGGCTTGTTTCTGGAATCCTCATTCTGTCCTGCCTGGTTTATTTTCTTTATTTATGTCAAACACGCTGCGTTGGTCAATATAGCTCAGTAATATGGTTGGATATAATAATGAAAAGTAGATATTATTAATAACTTTTCTCTTTAGGCCCTGAGCATGCTAGGTGAGCTCTCTATCACTGAGCTATACCAGCGGTTGTTTTTAATTATGGCAAACTATGCATAACATAAAATGTGGCATTTTTACCATTTTAAGTATACGGTTCGGCAATAGTGAGCACATTTGCATTCTTGCACAATTGTCACCATGTCCATCTTCTGATTACCTCACCTTCCCTAACTGAGCCCTGTCCCCATTAAATGCTAAGTCCCTGGTCTCCCCTCCCACAGACCCAGAATCTCAGATCTAGTTTCCGTCTCCAGGGATATGACTTCAAGGATCGCACAGGCATGGGAGGGAAGAATTTGTTCCTTTGTGGCTGGGTTATTTCATTTATAATGCAACCGTTTTTCAATGAGAAAAGGAAGGCTCAGAGAAGTGATCCGGTCTTGGCGAATCCAAGTTTAAAGCGAAGTCCATCCCACTCCGTCTGACTGTATCATCCATTCTTAACTTACCCAAACAGAGGCGAGCTTCACCTGACAGGCAGCTCCAGGAGAGCCAACAACAGTGGGGAACTCAATGTCCTACCCTTTGGGCAGCCCAGGTTCAGGCCACACGGCCACAAGAACAAACTGATACCACAAATGGTACTTGAATAGTCCCAGCACTCAGAGGCTGAGGCGGGAAGATTTCAAGGTCGAGGCTAAGGTGAACTAGTATAGCAGATTCCAGGCCAGCTTGTCTGTAGCAGGAGACCCTGCCTGGGGAGAACTGGTTAGACTAGACTTGGGAGGAACTCCAGGAGAACAGTCAGAGATAGCGAAAGAACATCCCAGGACCACCAGGTAGTATACAGAAAAGGAGATTCTCCAGTGCTCTTAACCAGGTGACTCACCAGGTCAGGAGGCCTGGCCTTGGCAACAGGGTTTGAGGAACTTCACTTAGGGAGACTCCAGTTGTATAATGCCTTGAAGGCTCCAAGGCGCTGAGACTTCCCAATGAGAGCTTCCCAATGAGAGCTTCATTCTTCCCAACACAACTTAGATTTAAAGAGACAGCTCTTTAGAGCTGAAAAAAATACCTCTGAAGGACAGACAGAAAGACAGACAGTTGGATGGATAGGGTGGGATTGGTTGTCTGGAATGTCTTAAAATCCAGCCAGGCAGAAAGTGGTAGATGAAAGAACCTGGCGTGGAGAATCCAAACTCCCCACCTCTGCCTCTAGCCCCCAGCATTCCTGTCCATTCTAACCCCAGCACAGCCCAGCTGGGCACTCATTCCCACTCCCAAGGTCCCTGTCCTTGCATAGACCTCCACTACCCCTCACCTCCATCAACTGTCAGAACTCCCTAAGTTATTTCCTTCCTTGAGTCAAAGCAAATGAGTTCCATGCAGACTGGGACCATTGACTCCTGCTCTGCATTCGGCCTGTAGGGTCAGCTTCTTCCCTGAGGCTCTAAGGCAGAAGAGTCAAATCTATGTCCAGCTTCTAGATGCCATCCCTATGCCTTGACTTGTGGCCCCCAATGTATCATTCGTGTTCACCCCCTGCCTCTCTTCTCAAGTCTGCATCTCCCACCTCTATTATAAAGACCTCATGGTCACAGTAAAAACCACTCAGGTGATCCAAGCGAACTTCAGCATCTCAAGATCAAGATCTTTAACTTGGTCACGTGTGCGAGGTCCCTTTCGCCATATAAGGAAGCAGTCACAGATTCCAGGAATAAGGATGTAGATCTCTTTGGGGGAGGGGGAGAATTACTCAACCAACCACAGTCTTTTTTTTCCTCCTAGCACATATGGTCAGTTCAAGGATAACAGTACTGGGTATTATAGGTGCAGGATGGACATCAAATGCCACCAACATTTATGAAACTCTTACCACGCATCAACCACTGAGTCAGAAGGAACAAAGGAACGGACAAGCATTTTCTGTCCTCAAGGAAGAATCCCTATCTCATTCAAAAGACAGACTTGTCCCAAGCTGATCTTCGTACACATCCCAGTAGGAAGTGGATAACATCAGTTCTGACTCAGAGGAGTGGAATTCTGCAAGATGAGTGGGCTCTCTCCCTGAAGGGGAGATAGTCTAGATTAAAGGCATCGGCTACACAAAGGCATAGAGGTATAACACAGTCAAGCCAGATCCACATTCTCAGGAGGGCACCAGGGAGAGGGTACTTCCTTTCATGGGCAGTGCTTTCAGGAACAGGTTCTGACTGCATGAGCAACTCCTCCAGGGAGAAGGGAATGGTCAGGACAAAACTGTCTCTGTCAACTCTAGTGGTAAAGGAAGAATCTCAAAAGACCCACACTCTAAAGCCACCATGTCCTTTTTGTGGTTTCTGTCATTTCTGTTGAGAAAACACTGTCCCCAGTCAAGGGATGAATTTCTTTCAGTTAGAGGGAAATTGAGATCTACCCCAAGCAACTATAAATCAGAGTTTCAAAGTTTGTCCCATTTATTTATCACCTTAGGAAGTGTTCTTTTGCTCTGTCTTGTGGATGACAATCAGAAGGATGTTTAATATTTCAAATCCAAGTTTCCTCGGAGGTAAAAAGCTGTGTGACGTTTCCCGCCATCTGCTTCCTGGTCATGCTCTATTCCTGCCCACCTCCTTGCCTTCCAGTGCTTTTAGCAACTTTTGTCATCTGTTCATAAGCAGATATTATATCACTGTCATTTCTGACTCTACCCTCTTCCACTCAGATAGCTGTCCACACATCAAAGCAGTGTCCTTCCCCCGTCCCTGTCTTTGTCTCATGGGGGACTTCAGATTTCCTTGGAAGTGGACCTCTCAGTCCAGCGCCCCAACTCCTCCTCTAGAACTACAAGAATGGAAAGTAATTTAAGTTTTACTTTGCCAGAGGGCAAGTATCCTGTGTTATTAAAAAACAGCCCAGGCAGGACTGAGATGGGGCACCATGGTCACCAGGGCCTGGTAGGCTGCGTTCACTCTAGAATCTCATTGCATCTTTACCAGAACAGCTCCTGCTTCGTACGTTTCACTTCCATCCCATGTTTCATGTGTCTGGTTCCCCAGATTATTCCAATTTAGGACCTTTAAGATGTGGGCCCAGTGGCAGATCCTAAAGCCAGCTGAAGGTGTTTTCCCTCAAGGCATCATGGCTCTTTTGCTTCCTGCCTCTTAGTGTGATTTGATCTCTTCCTCTCATGCAAAATCCTATTATCACATTATAAGGTCCTTACCAAGGCTGAGTCATTGCCAGCACCATGGCCATGAACTATGGCCAAAATGGTCAGCGAGCCTGGGGTGTTTCATTGTGGTAAAACAAAGACCAATACAGCTCCTTTGGTAACTTTTTGTAACTCTCTTGGATTCTGAGTGAATGTTAAACTCTTGGTGTTTTAGGGTTTCTATTGCTGTGATAAATACCATGACCAAAAGCTACTTGGGAGGCATTGTTTTAGCTTGCATGTTTCAATTGCAGGTCATTGTGAAGGGCAGCCAGGGCAGGAACTCAAGGTAGAACCTGGAAGTAGGAACTGGAGTAGATGCCACAGAGAAGCATCGCTCACTGGCTTGCTCCCCATGGCTTGTGCATCCTGCCTTCTTAGAGCATCCAGGACCACCTGCCCAGATGTGGGAGCTGGATCTCCCCACCCAGGACCACCTGCCCAGATGTGGGAGCTGGGTCTCTCCACCCAGGACCACCTGCCCAGATGTGGGAGCTGGGTCCCCCCACATCAATCACCGGTAAAAAAAAATGCACCACAGACCTGCCACAGGCCAATCTTATGGAAGCATGTTCTCATTTAAGGGTTCCTCTTCACGGATACGTCTTTAACTTGTGTCCTGTTGACATAAAACTAGCCAACATATAGGAGAAAAAAAATCAGGATACTGTTTTAAAGAGAAATGAATAACTGCTACCGGTGAAAGTCATCATTTTCCTCCTGTAAAATTACAAAAGTAATTGGGGGGAAAATGAGAAGAATCAGAAAATATAAAGTTCCATCTCACAAGGCTGTCACTCTGTTGGTCAATTACCGGTCTGGGCTGGTTTGTCTATACTACTCTTACCAAGCCAAACTTTTTGCATGATGGAACAGCTCCCTATATTCTGTCTAATGTAGCAGTCACCATCACATATGCGTATTGAGTCCTGAATGGTGCTGTGCTACTGAGGGAATGAAGTTTTGGCTCTCACTCATTTAAATGCACAGAGCACTGTGGCTCCTTGCCCTTGTGCTGTGTCGAGGCACTGATGTTGTCCTTTTCTTCACCAAAAAGTTATAGGATGCTTTTCTTAGTCGGGGTTTCTGTTGCTGCAATGAAACACTGTGACCAAAAATCAAGTTGGGAAGGGAAGGTTTCGTTTGACTTGTACTTCCATATCGCAGCTCATCCTCAAAAGAAGTCAGGACAGGAACTCAAAGAGGGCAGGATCCTGGAGGCAGGAGTGGATGCATAGGCCAGGGAGGGATTCTGCTTCCTTGCTCAGCCTGCTTTCTTGTAGAATTCAGGACCACCAGCCGTGGGATAGCAGTACCCACCATGGACTGGGCCTTCCCCCATCAATCACTAATCAAGAAAATACTTTACAACCCTGCCTATAGCCAGATCTTATGGAAGCATTTTATCAAATGAGATTCCCTTCCCTCAGATGACTATAGCTTGTGTCAAGTTTACATAAAACTGTTCAGCACAGATGCATATGTTTTTAAAGATGCTGATTTCAAATAATAGTAAGTCTTGGAGAGCTGCTCATGTTTACAATCCTGAGTTCATATTATTTGTTTTTAACTGCGTGGAATTCTGTTGCACAGTTTTTTTTTTAAAATATTTCAAGTACCACATTCCTGTTGTTGAAAACATAAAGGATCTTAAAGTGTATGGCAAAAAAAAAAAAAACACTCTCCCTCTCATCCCTGCCCATAGCTTTCCTGTTCCTCTCCCTAAATGCAAGGACTGTTGATTTTTTGGAAATATTTCCATGGGTGCCCTGCATATATGTGCAAGCAAATATAGTTTAGTAAAAATATCACCATGTGTTTATCGAGTTATGTGTGGATCACTGTTTTATAAATGCCCTTAGGCTACCTCTCATTGATTAAACATGAATAAATAGATCATTTATTGAACATGTTGTGTGATCCACGCATCATTCATGTAAGTAGTTTCTATAAGCTTTAGTTTATTGGATATTAATGCTGTTTCACTTTGCCTAGGATGAGGGTAAAACTTGCTAGCCATATGCTTCGAATTATTCAAACTTGCTTTTCAGGATTTGTGAGAGGTGTTATCTGGTCAGTGGGTTCTCTGTCAACTAGAGTCTAAGGCAAAAGATCAAGGCAGAGGCTGAGAAACAGCTAGAAGCTGTTTGACCCGATTCCCATATCCACGGTATCTGGATCATACTAGTTATCTGAACTAGTCTGGCCCCAACCACAGGGACCCAGCCAGAGTGACAGACGTGTCAGCTCAAACTGGACAAGTACACTAAAGTCGGACAGTCTGTCTTTGCAGAAATTACAACCAGAGTGGGTTTTAATAAGACATCATAAAATGGCTGCGCACCTAGATTCTTATATGGGCAAAATGAGAGTGCCTGAACAGACAGTACTACTAAGCCCTTCAATGGCTTCCTGACATGCTCAGAAGAGACCCCTGACTCCATCTACAGCAGACACGTTAGCCCTTCACTCTCAAACACTGTCTCCTCAGCAGCCTCAGTGGACACTGCCTCCCACCTGAACAGTAGTCTTAGCCACATGGGAACAACCACGGGTGTGCCAAGTACCATGTTCCTCCCACAGCCTTCTTTGTCCCCTCACCAAGCCTCTAGACCTCAGCTTGGATGTCTGTAATGCCTTCTCTCGCTGCTCTAAGAAGGAATATCCTGTCCGTGTTTTCCCTTTTACCCCCACACTTCACTAACATGGCTGTCAGCATTTCCTAACACTGCCTAGATATAAACATGCTCGTTCAAACCTGCCCCTACCTCATCCTATACCCTAAAGATGATCTTGGGTCAATTCCAGGATTCCAGAAGCCATGTGTCCTGAGTCATGACCTGATCCAAAATACTTACAGAAATGCTTATAAATATTGGTTGGACGAGTGGCTGGACCCAGGAAAAGGCCATCCTGGGTTAGTCCTGTGTGTCAGTTAGGTGATGGTGGAGGTGTCTGTGTGGACATTCTGCGTGTGTGCATGCATCTGTATGTCTGTGTATATCCCCGTGGAAATTGGAGGTTGGGGAGGAAGCCATGGTGAAACACAGGCTGAGTCCTTTTCAGCATCGGTCATCTTACCTTAGGTGGGTTTGCACTTCTGAATCTTCATTTCTCCTGTGGCTCAACCTGAAAACAGTACTTAGAAGGTTGAGTGGGGAAGACTGAGACTTCAAGGCCATTGTAGGATACATACTGAGACTCTATGCTCACCTCTCATAAACGAGTAACTAAAAAGAGGGTGGAAAACTAGATGATATAGGCTAGATGCAAGACTTGGGCTTCCGAAACAGGGAACAAGATCCACAGTTAGCCTATACTTTAGACTTGGGCTCAGGAAGCGCTCACTGGCCCCAAAGGTTGTACTTACTTCTGTGCTGTGAGTGTGATGCCTCCTGCAAACATTACTGTGGGAGTTAGCAGAGTCGCTTTCCCTAGCATAACCGTGCACAGGCCTCTGTCTCCCCCTGCCTTGCCAGCTCCAGCTGTCTGCTGCCAGCTGCACTTCTTCAGGGCCGTGAAGTGTAGCATCAGGTGTGCAGCCAGTGCTTCTGGGGGACCCCTGCTTACACTGTCCTGGGGTTACCCTGTGCCAAGACAAACACAGACCCAAGTGAATGAGAAGCTAACGTGGCACTTTGTAGAGCTGAACGAATCCCAGCAAATTGCTATCCAAGCCTCTCCTTTAACTTGAGGCCAACCTGAGGCCCTGGAGGGTGAAGTCACTCGCTCGAGAAGAAGCAGCTGCTTTTTTGGCTGCCTGTTGGTGTTGGCCAGAAATAAGAGGTCAGCGATGTGCTCATGAGCGCCAGGGTCTCAGGAGACCGAGCGTCAGACTGTGGTACCTTCTGATGGAAAGAAAGAGTTCTCAGCCTACCTCACAGCTTGAGAAAAAAAAAAGTCCTTTTGTAATATAGCTAGTTACAAATATGACACATTTAATGGAATATCCCAAAACACAGCATGTGTTTTAAAAAGGTAAAAAAAAAAAAAAAGCTTGCAAGCAGCCTATATAGTGTAATTCTGTTTTTTTGTTTTATTTTAACCAAATACTTAGAGATATCTACATCAACATTACCAATACGTTCCTTTGGATGGATGTTTCTCTCTTCTGTGTACATTGATGTGTTTGTGTGGCCTGTGGATTTTCTGTTGCTGCTGCTATCCCCAGGAACACGCATAATGAAAACTCCAAGAAAAGTTGTTTTCATTTTATCAAAACATACTTATCCCTAACATAGAAAGAAATGTGTGTTGTGTATGTACCAAGGGGTGTGTGTGATCATGTTTGAGGAGGGCAGAGAAGGACATCAGGTGTCCTCTGCCATCTCTCTCCACCTTATTCCCTTGAGATGGGCCTCGTGGTGAAGCTGGAGCTGGTCATTAGGCAGGCGGCCATCAAGCTGCAGTATCGTCCATCCGTCTTCATTCCCATCCCCCACTGCTGTCACAGTTAGTGGTTCAGGTGGGCGCTAGAGGATCCAAACTCAGGTTCTAATTACTTGCATAGCAAGCGCGCTTACTCAATTAGCCGTCATCTCCCAACCCAAAATTAGTGCAGCTTTCTCTGTTCTGAGATGAGCGCTGCCGTTTGCAGCAATGCTCCTCAGGGAAGCCCTCGTCTATAAAAAGCCAAAGCCCAATTTTGAACGCCTATTTTTAAAAAAAAAAATGATTAAATTTCCATGTGACTCTACAAAGTCGTGTCCCTTTGAACTTAGCCGCAGAGAACAGATCCTCTCAGGTACACTTGCCAAGTTCAAGTTCTGAAGACAAGACCCTGGCCTGGGATGACTCCACAGAGACCCAGTGTCCCCTCTGCCTGTTCTGAGGCCCTTCCTAAGGCACCAGTCTGATCCATGGTCCCTAGAGCCATTGTCTGGGACTCCTGGTAGAGCAGCCTCAGGACTTTTGCCAGGGCATCCTCACATCCCTAATGAGGGGAGAAAGGAGCTTTGGGTTGAGGTTGCACAGAAGCTGGGTTAGCTGGCTGCTCTGGTCAATAGCCAGCTGCTGACATTAATAAGAGACTTGCACAATGCCTACAGAATGTGGGACAGATTGGATTGGATGGGATCTGTAAATGTGAGGTCCAAGTTAATAGAAGACTAGAGAGCCTGCCAGCATGTTGGGGTAGGAGGAACAGAAGAGTAAGCCTTTGCATGTGACTAAGTGCTTGCTCTGAACCTCATTTGTTCTTCTAAAATCTGTGACGTAGGCAAGGCAGGTAATTATGAGACTTAGTGTACAAAGAGGACACCCATTCCCCAAGGACCCGGCGCTGCCAATACCAAATCTGTGCCCTAGATTCACCCTAGGAAGTGAGGTCTATTTATGCTGTGCGCACATTTAAAACTCTTGTAGGAATCCGAAAGCCTGTACACTAGTCCCATGACATTGAAGGATTCTTTCCCTAAATCTCAGCCCCAGCTTCCTCGTTTGCAAAATGAGATAATGATAGCTTGCTTCAGGAGGTCACAGGATCTGGCAAGATAAAGGCACAAAACTGAATACCGTGTCGTGAAAACCTTGAGTTGCTAAAGGACTATGAAACGCGAACAGTTTCTTCAGTGGCCGGGTGGAGGGAGATGTTTGGGGGTATGATTTTCTCCATGCAGAAATGTTATTTTAAGACTGGATAAACTTAATACAGCTCACAGCAATCCAATACCCCCCAGCCATTTCACTAGGAAGCCAAACCTTCTATTTTCACACCCCTTGCTCTGGTTAGGGCAGACTCAGCTCTGAAGAGAAATAATCAGGTTTCCAAGAAAGCGTGGAATTCTTGGCCTGCTGCCTTTAGGCTTGGCAACCCCTGGCTCGCAGTGGGCTCTAGTCAGGAGCTTGGAGGGAGTTGGCACTGTGGGGCCCTGCTCTAATCTTAAGAAATTGGTTTTGCCTGTTTATGTTGAGAGATATTAAGAGCAAGTAATTTTATTTCTGAGCTAAGCTAGGGCCACTAGAGGTGCCTGGTGGGAGGGCTTGGGGCTCCTCAGCCTGATTTGGCGGGAGAGCTCTGTTTGTCAGTGCTCTTTGTTTAAGGCCTTGGAAACATACATCCGAACAAGGTATTATATGCTTTCCGTTAGGTGGTTTGGAGATCACATCCTGGCTCTTTAAACAGGCAAATCAGACGCAAAACTTCTTTTTGTGTGATGGTCACCTAGCCAGCCAGCCACCTCACCTCCCAGCCCTTCCTGGTTTTCCTCTGCTCACCTTTTTAGTAACTCCTTCTGGGGGGTCTCTCAGACTCAGGGTTACACCCTACAACCTCTCTTCCAGACACACAGAATCAATGGTTGTGGGGGGGGGGAAGAATGAAAGAACGGAAGGAAGGAAGGAAGGGAGGGAGGGAGGGAGGGAGGGAGGGAGGGAGGGAGGGAG
>NW_026067944.1:24786704-24831045 GCF_014885135.2 Alexandromys fortis | reverse complement strand
GGGAGGGAGGGACAGAGAGAGAAACAGAAACAGCACATAGCAACAGTCTGCAGTGTGCTAGCTTGTGTTTTGCATAATGACGGAAATTTTATTTTCAATGGAAACAAGAAAGAAAGAAGATAGAATTATAGAGCTGGCATTAAATGACACTGTTCATTTTTATCATTTTAAATATGTGTCTGTGTGAGGGTATGTGCCCATAAGTGTAGGTACCCCCTGAGGTCAGAGGTAACAGATCTCCTGGAGCTGGAGTTAGAGGAAATTGTGAGCCACTGGGCATGGGTGCTGGGAACCGAACTTGTGCCTTCTGCAAGAGCATCATCGCTTAGCCGCTGAGCCTTCTGTCCAACCCCAACTTCTGCAAGCTGCTAATATTCCTTCCCTCTTCTTCTCCCTTCTTCCATTTCCTCTGGTACTGGGGATGAAAGCCCAGGGCTAGGCACAGGCTAGGCACATGCTCCGCCACTGGACTGCACTCCAACCCTCTCTTCATGTGATTCTTAGTTTTAGACAGATTCCACGTTGCCCGGGCTTGCACTGAACTCTCTCTGTAGCCTATCGTGGCTTGGAATAGGTGATTCTTCTACATCAGCCTCCAGGGTGTCTGGGATTCAAAGGCTGTACTGTCAGGCCCTAAGAAGACACATGTCTCTGCCGAGAACATTAGTGACACAGAGTGACTTCTGTCACCAGAGATGTGTCACAATTAACATGAGAGGAATGGGAAGAGCTAAGGAAGGATCGAGGGAAAGAAAGGGGGACAGGAACCATGGAAACTGGGAAATCAAATGTAGCTTTAGATTACTAGAAATGGTCAGCTGTGTGAGAAGGAGTCCTGCCCTTGTTAGTGAAGGTTGGTGTGACATAACACAAGATTCTTCACTAGACATCACTTACATTTTTTTCTTTCTCATTTTATTTATGTTTGTGTGTGTACACGCACACACACATGCGTATATTAGGTATTTGGGAGGAGTAGTTGCTGGTGTTGTCTTTCTCTGGTCTTGTTTTGATTTTTGGCTTGTTTTTAGACAGAGTCTGTGTCTTCCAAGGTAGCCTTGAACTCCTGATGATCTTCCTGCCTTGACCTCCAGAGGGCTGGGATTGTAGATGTCCACCCCAATGCCTGGCTAGACTCCAGTCCCTTTATGTTTGCTTGGGAGACTGGGAAATAATTCAGTTGGTAAAGAGCTTGCTGTTTGGGAATCTAAGTTCCATCCCAAACACTACATTAAACCAAGAGGTGTGGTGGCACATGCTTGTAATCCCAGCAGTGGAGAGGCTGAGACGAGTGGATGCCTGGGTCTTTCCAGCTAGCCAACTGAGTCTACCTGGGGAATCCTAGGCCCCACTGGTAAATCCTGTCTCAAAAAAAAAAAAAACAAGGTATATAGCTTCATAGAATCCAGCTGAGGTGTCCTCTGGCCTCCACTTACACACATGAACTCGCACACATATACACCCACATGGGAGACCTCGCGGGGATGCTTTGAGGACATCTTAAATAGTGCATAGAACGGAGCTTACAGAGTTCACTGAGGAAACACTGCTTCCCCAGACCAGGTTCCTACCATCATTTTCTTCACCGTTCTTTGAACAGTTGGTCTAAGGGGTTAGGATCGTGGCTTCTTTCATCTCTCTCTCTTTCTGCTCTGAAACTAAACCCAGCTGTTTCTACAATTTTAAACACTAGGTCTCAATGGTTTTTCAGTGGATAAAAATTTAAAATCATAATACATTATCTCCAATAGAACTCTTGGGCATATAAAAGAATATTTTTAGAGATAACATTGATGACCAAGCAGTCAAATTCTAATATTTCTTGAGAATATCAACCAAATATTTGAATTTTTAGTTAAATGAGACTTTACTCTGAAATTGTGGCTTGGCTTAGCTTGCCTTGAACTTGGTTGTAGGTATCTAAGGAGATCTTTTGTTTTCTTACCAAATAATTCAGCTCAACTTCTTGGAATTGAAGAGGTAGCCATTCCCTCTTTTCTTGACTAAGAGAAATTTACAAATTTCTAGGGATTTCAGCACTTAACCGACGCTGTGAGATTGATTTTTCTGGTTCTAGAAGCTTTTAATTCTTGCACACTCTAAAAGAGATATTGAAAAAGATATCTCAAAATTTTGAGATAAGCATTCAGATTTCCAGACGTTCAAAATGTAGGCTCGCTGGTAGATGATACAGCAATATTTCATGAAGAATTTCTGAACGAAAAATTTGAGAAATGGTAAAAACAAGTTAAACTACATTCCAGCAACAGATGGACACCCATCCCTGCTCTAATGACTTGGCCTTATTTTTTTCATATTCAGGTCACATGGTACCTAAAAAAAATGCTTTTTCAAAATAAGCATTGCCGCTGGTCTGATCTATCTTGGGACTCATTGTTAAAAATTCTTCTCTTGTGCTGCCGCCTTTGGGCCAATACCAAACAAACTTAAACAACTGGGGAGCAGATGTTTGACTAGAGAGAATTCCACAGCTGAACTCAAACGCATTCCCAAACAGAACAAGACACCGACCACAGGGATCGCTCTCTGCCAGGCTGTTATAAGATAAAAGCCACCCCCCTCCCGCCTCCCCCATTTCACCCCATATTTTCAAAAAGTGATCTTTTTAGAGACCTGGGCTGAGGCTTTATTTATTTTAGGTCCAAGTCAGAAAACTCCTTAGTTTGGTTGAGTCCAAGTGTCCACGCAAATGCTTAGGTTGGTATTTTGATTTTTTTTAAGCAAAATAAACAGAAATCTTTTCTGTTGTGATGGTTAAAATGGTTCCAGCACCACCTTTTAAAAATTTTGATGGCGTTGTTAAGAAATCACTGCACGTGGCAGCATCAGGAGGCATCTTAAGAAAGTAGCATCTCTCTCTGAGTTCAGTGAGTTGCTGGCTATCAGGGAAGACCGTTTCCATCTTCCATCTGGGCACCAACACGAAGTCAAACCCAACACAAAATCAGGATTAGTATAAAGCATAGTGTTTTCCTAGTGTGAATACATCCTGGTTCCTGTTCTAGTACCCTTTCCTTTCAAAAGTGGGACAGCGATGGTGGTTCCTGCTGCCCCTTGTCATCTCTTCCAGGGCCTGGAAAACAGCATGGGGAGGATGGAACCAACAACTGTTCGGACAGAGTCCGTGTTTTACCTGAAACCTAGTGAGTCCTCCTGGTTTATCCCTAGTGAAAACAGTACAACTTGTAGAAGACCAAAGGGGGAAAACAATAAAGGAAGAAAAGAAAGAACGACCTTTCACCCCTACGTATATGTGCACACACATGCACTGCACACACACACACACACACACACAGACACACGCATGAACACATACAAACAAAAAATGTACAAAGAAAGAGGGGAGAGAAAAGGTAGACAGAAAAAAGAAAAGTAAGGCAGGCTGGCCCACTCTTGATGAGATCACTGTGAGATGGGAAGTCGGTAAAGGGATTTCCCTCTTCCGTGTGCTCTTTTAAATCATGTAAAATTGTTTGAGTAATGGGGGAACCCCTCAAGTAGAACTTCTCCTCTCTCACCCAGGAGAGGTAAGGGAATTGGAACGACCACTGGGAGTTCCTGAAAACCAAAAGAGAACTCTATATATGGCCTGGCAAATTTTGCATGCACCACCCAGAGACTCCGAGACCTCAGTCCCATTCCTGAAACACAAGCCTTCAGCACAGTGTATGCTTCATAAATCACTCCATAGTGTCAGGTTACATGAAGGACACACTCCATTCTCCGTACACCATCCAATCTTCACAAAAGGTGAAACGGTTCTTAGACAAGGTAAATCGCATCAAGTTGTATCTGCTCCTGCGGCTACTCTGGTGATTTCTTCTTTCCCTCCCTGTTGAACAGGAGTAGGCCCTAAATAGGGTGACCACTTGATGGGTAGGCCAGCCTTTTCCAACCTCAAATGGGCACGACAATCCTCTCGCTTGGGTCGAGATAAAAATCCTTGAGTCGGGGCTGAAGAGATGGCTCAGAGGTTAAGAGCACTGGTTGCTCTTCCAGAGGACCTGAGTTCAATTCCCAGCAGCCACATGGTGGCTCACACCATCTATAATGAGATCTGGTGTTGACTTCTGGTGTGCAGGCAGAACACTATATACATAAAAATAAATAAATTTATTTAAAAAAATCCTTGAGTCATGAGTTGGGGAGATAGTTCAGTTGGAAGGACAAGTACCTGAGTTCAGATTCCCAGCACTCCCTTAAAAAGCTACTTGTGACATCTTTAATCCTAACACTGAAGAGGCAGAGATAAAAAGATCTCAAGAGACTTTGAGCCAGCGGGTCTAGACACGTCAACGAGCTCCAGCTTTGGTAAGATTGCCTGTCTCCAAAAGTAAGACAGAGGGCCAGGGAGATTGCTCTGCTAATAAGGGCACTTGCTGAGAAGCCTGAAGACCTGAGTTTCATCCCTGAGCCCCACGTGGTAAAGGAAGAGATCTGAGTCAAGCAAGTTGACCTCTGACCTTTACCTGCAGGCCATGGAAGGAGTGTGCACGTGCTCTTGCACACCAGTAAAAATATGTGAAAGAAAAATATAAGAAGAAAAGTTAGAGAGCAACTGAGGAACACACTTGACACGCACCTATGCCCAAGAACACGTGTGAACACACTTGACATGCACCTATGCCCAAGAACATGTGTGAACACACTTGACATGCACCTATGCCCAAGAACACGTTTGAACACACTTGACATGCACCTATGCCCAAGAACACGTGTGCAAAGACAACAGTAACTTCCAGTTAAATGTGAATACATTAAGTGAAGTATTTTGAGGTTAGAAAGAATTCTGGAATTTTTTTAAAAAATCTTCTTCCAATACCATCTCCTTGCTCGGCATACCCCTTCTTCCTTTCTTAAGTCATGTGTGTGATCTCTTCTTTGTCTTTAGCGGCCCCACCCCAGTCTCTTCTGCTCAGGACTCTGCACACCCTGGCCAATAAAGAATCCACTAGAATCTCACCATTTCCTCTTTATGCGTTTAAATCTCAAAAATCCCCTCATGCTTGGTACCCTGTGCCATGCCCTTTCTTTTCATTTATGTCTCAGACATGTAAAACTCAATATATCCTTCTTAATGTCCACGTACTCATTTAAGATATAGAAAAACTGCTCAAAGACAAGTTCATTTTTGCATGAGGATTAGTGAGGTTCCTTTTCAGCAGTGATTTCAAATATATATTTTTTAAATCATACTTTTCTATTTTAATTAATAATACATACTTATCCTGAATGTAGAAAGCCTGAAAAACATATCATAGAAAGGAAAAGTGGATATAATTATATCATTTATAGTTGTAATGAGGGGCAGTTTTATTACTGTTTATATGGTGTGTTCTATGTATTTTGTGATTGTGTTATATAATAATGTGTAACTTATTGTTTTGAATCTGTTTTTTCGAATATGAGCTATCTTTTTATCAGATCGTATATATAACATTAAGATCTTGTGATAGTTTTATGTAAATAAAATATGTGCCTTTTTTCTCTCTGTTATTAGATATTTCTCTTGTAAATCATTTTAATATTATATATAAGGCCACAGCAAACATTTTGTTAAGTATGTGGCTCTTTTGTTACAATAGTTCTTTAAAATATATTATCTCAAGAAAATTACTGGATTTAAAGTTGTATATTAGTCTGGACTTTTCTTGATTTTGGATGAAAGAATTCTAACATGAGATATAACAGGTGAAGACAGGTGGTGGTGGCACTTGCTTTTAATCCCAGCACCTGGGAGGCAGAGACAGGTGGATTTCTGTGAGTTCGAAGCCAGCCTGGTCTACAAGTGCTAGTTCCAGGACAGGCTCCAAAACTACAGAGAAACCCTGTCTCAAAAAAGCAAAAAAAAAAAAAAAAAAAAAGCAAGAAAAAGAAATAACAGGTGATAGTGGTCACTAACAGAGACAATCCCTTGGCATCACAGGGTCTAGGAGTAGGAAGATGGGACCAGAGACCAGAATTTCGATTTCTCCTGTCTCTACAATGGAAAAAACAGCATTTATCTCAGAGATAAACGGAAACTAAGAGTATAGAGTGCAAGTGCCCCAGCCTCGCTTTATAGCCAAGGTTTCATTAAGGAGCTCGCTTTGCCTGGTAGGTGAGATTTGGAAACAATCGCTCTTCCAGGCCTAGTTCCCATACTGCCCTGCTTGAGCCCAAGAGTTAGTTTAGGAAGACTCCCTATGCCAGGGGGCAACCAGCACCTCATCTTTTTCCCCACTACTGTTCAGCCCAGCCCCCCACACCCACACCCATGGCCCTGGAGAGGCCCATGGTGAAAACAAAATAGGTTCTGGTGGAGAAGCGACTGAGGTAGGACAGTTGGTGCTGGGCTGGGGGTGGGGGGGCTAATGGCCCGTGCCTCCCTCTTGATACCCAGGCCATGCTTCCCCTCACCCTGCTGTGCCCAAGCATCTGTCCAAAGCCAGGGTTGGGATGGGGTCATGTGCCCCAGAGGCCCTGTCTGCTGCTCCGCCGCTCCGCCATGGTGCTGGCCTTGTGAGGCTGCGCGGCAAGAATGTAGAGTTTTGACTTAGGGTTTTTTGTTTGTTTTTTTGCCCTATCCGAGGAGAGGCGAAACCTGCCTGGTCAGAGAAAGAGAGAGGATGCGTCATAATTTAAGGAAATAGTTTAACTGTCTCATGGGATGTGTTATGAACTGCCGGAGAGAAGGCCAAGGGAAACCCCTAGAGTGGCCTTGGGAGCTGAGGCTGGGGCCCAGGCAGTGAGCTCACCAGGTGCACGGCCTGTAGAGGGTCCTGGTCCTAATAACTGCAGTCTCCCTGCCACAGAGAGATCGTCTATGCCAGAGAGCGTTTTTCTGGCCCTCCCGGCAGGGATTCTTTTCACTGTGAAAGCGTTCGAGTTCAGTCTGTCTCCTCCACCCTTCCTTGAATGGAAACTGCTTTTCTAGTTTATGTTGGGGCTGTACCCTGTTTCCATTTCCACTTCCCTCCTGGGTCCTGGAAGAAAGTGAGCCTTGAGCTCATGAATCAAAGACGAGTCAGCATGAGGGAGGGCGCTGCCCCTGGAGGTTCTCTTTTTTAGGTAGTAGCTGTGGGGCTCCTGTCAAACCTGCCCAGTAAGCCAGGGCTGAGAGCCCTTCTGCCCACACCATTGCGATCTGTCGTCTGGACCTGTAGGCGATCCTAGGTAAAATCACTCTTGTGGTTTTACTTTTCTGCCCTTTCACGTTCCCCCTTTTAGAATATGCCTTTAACAGAAGTTAAAGGTGCCGAAGCCCTGGTGCTGTCTGTTGGATGCCAGACATTCTCGGCTCCATTCAGCCCCTCCTGGACTTTGGAACAGTGGCTTTGAGAGACAGACCTCTAGACAATCTAGACAATCTAGAGCCATATCACACGCTCACCTCACTGTGTCCTCACAACTTTAGGTTAGGGTTCCCTCCCATAGAAAGAGCAGCTCTTTATGATAAACATGAGGCTTCGTAGCTTTATTTATCTTGAACTATTCTATTACGAAATGGTGGTCATTGACGTTATTGTTGGTTGTTGTTTTTTTTTTCTCAAAAATTCAAAAAGAAAAAAAGTCTAACAATTGTATGTGGGTCCCCCAAATCTTTTAAACTTAATTTGTAGAATAAAAAAGACTTAAGGACAGTGGTCCCGCTCACCATCTGGTCCATATGTAGGCAGAGGTATCTTTTTATTACCTTCTCAATTACTTGGTCTAGATCATAGATTCTTATTTGTTTGTTTGTTTTTCTGTTTTTTTTTTTTTTTTGAGGCAGGGTTATTCCGTGTAACAGCCTTGGCGATCATAAATTCTTAAAGCAAGGTCACATAACTGAATCTGGGGGGAGGCCCCAGATACTTTGACAACAGTGTAAGGTGTCTGAACACACAACCACCAAAACTTAGTTCAAAATCAAACACGTAATGAACCCAAAGTGTTTCTGGTTTCACTCACCAGTGTCCCATCAAGGGACTCCATTGCATCCTTGGTACTAAACACATAGCCTACACGGCACGGCTCACCTGAGTACCACATTAGACCGAACCAAGGAAGACTGCCCAAAACCCTTCACCTCAAGCTTTATGGTGTGAATTACAGTGTTCTTATGAACACAGCACAGTCTTCTGTTGTTATAGAAATATAATGGCTTAATTACAGAAAACAAAGTGTTTTTATATGTCCCTGCTGTCGTTCTTCAGCATGGAAATATCAATGTATCTTTGGATGCATTGTCAAAATGTTTGATTTTAAAAAGAAATATTCCTGAATTTTTTACTGGAGTTTTATACAAAAATTATGAAGGAATGTTTTGCTTAGATCAGGACAGAATTTCTAATAAAAGATAACTCTGTTATTCTGTATTTACAAAGAAGCATTCTCAGCATTGATAAGTGTAAAATAACTTTCAGTAAACTTGAAAAACCATCATAGAGGCTCTGTGTCAGGCAATATTAATATTTAGCCAAGATTTAATTCTTCATGCAAAAATAAGTACACCATCTCATTTGTATGCAAATGTGCCTTTGTCTTTAATAAATGGTGAAATTGGGGCTGAAGAGGTGGTGAGAGTTGGAGGGAAATGAAAGAGAAGCTACTGGTCATTCTCAGACTTTGCTTGCAAATTGGAATTACCTGGAAAGTTTTTCGGGGAAAAAAACCTCGATGCCCAGTTTCACTGAGGCTCATCGGAATCTTAGAAGGTGGGAGAAGACATAGGAATTTTGACAGTTTCCCTGGGCTTTACCAGGGTAGTGACGTGTGATGATGTGTGTCGAGCTTCTCAGACTGCAGAATGCACATCTTATCACTTGTGAGTGTGTGCACTTGGAGTTCTGACTCTGTAGACTGTGGGAGACCCGCTACCTCCTAAAGTCAGAAAAAAAGAGAAACACTGGATGCTGTGTGGTCACAAAATGCTTAACATAGCAAAGATGGACAAGTTTTTAGGTGGGTTCAAAGGGTACCTGAGATCTAATGCCGAAGTGTGGGAAGGGCGCTCTAGATTAGGAGATGTTCTGGGGGTTCCAAGTCCTGGGGTAGGGGCACGTGAGGAGGGGCTCCTGGGACAATGGCTTCTCTAGCACAAATAAACTGATCTGATCTACCCAATTTAGCACTTGGCAGTGAAGTTCCTATTGTGTGGGGTGCAGATGTGTCCTTTCCTCTTCAAGATCCTGGTGTTCAGGGGTGGGCGTTTCAGTTCTGTTTCTGATACATGATGCTAAGCACTTGGCAGGGCTTCAGAACATGGCTGCAGCTTTGCTTCTCTGCTGTCCCCACTGCGTGATGTATGCTGGGGCTCGTTCAAGCCTATCACCTCCTAGAGGGGCTCCCGCTGGTTAAATAAGAGCTCAAGGGATTTGCTCAACATCCTCTTTCTCTTCCTTCCCTCCTCCCACACACTTCTCTCTGCTGGAGCTTTTCCCTCTGAGCTTGTCACCATCAACTCTATGTTTTGTCTTGTACATATTTACCTTGTCGTCGTACTTACTGCCTGTCTCCTCCAATAAATGCAGCTCCATTTGATTGGTGAGAGAGAATTTTGTTGGGGATGTGTACTGTTTCCCCCAGTGCCTGGAACAATCTGGATACTCTTTACCTGTTTGTTGAATGAAACAATGAATGAATGAATGAATGAGCGCCTATATATATGTTCTTGTCAGCACAAGGAAATTCAGCATTCGTGGGCAGGAGAAGCCAAGAGACTCCATTTTGCAACTGTTCCATCAAAGAAGAGGAAATTAAGACAGGAACTGGTCATTAGGGAGGAACATTTGAAACAGCAAGTGCATAAAAATAAATTGCCCTCCCCGTGGGCTGGAGATTTGCCTTTAAATGTTCTGTGTTAGAAGCCTTATGTGTGATCAAAGAGCTTTGCCATTTAAAACAAATTACTTCAGGAAAATCTGATAAACCCCATCAGTGATTAGTATTAGCATGTTTTAAAACACAATTGTGTTTCAAATGAAGAGAAAAGGTAAAGGTCTCCAAATACAGCGGATTATAGTTAAATGAGACCTTAGAGAGAAAATGGGAAGGGAGGCAACATTTCTCATGGGGAAGTAACTCATGACTGGGGAAGTCGGGTTTGGAATCCTGGTACTTTACTGTGGTTAACCATACATCACCCATTCCTGCCTCTGCTTGGACACCTCCAGCTCACTCCTCAAACAGCTGACTGTTCCCTCATGAACAGCTCCAAATACTGGGGCAAGTCCTTCCCTTGAACAGTTAGCAGTACCCTTAGGCAGGTGCAGGACTGTTCAACCTACCTCACGCTAGGACGTCACTCTTGGGACAATGTTTCAAACTTTGAAGATCACCACTTCCTCTCTCCCAGCCTACCTTAGCCACAACACGACCTCAGGTATCAGAACCCTTGTTGAAGTTGAGTAAGCTCGGCTCCTCAGTTTTCTCAGCACAGGAAAGGGTTGCACTTTGTGTGTGTGCATGGTTTGCTATCGAAGTCAGATGCCCCTTTAACAATCTCAGACTGCTCTGGAATGCCGGTTGTCTGTTCTTCTCTCTAACTGTGCCACCAAGAAAAACAGCCTGAATGGTGCAGGACCTCCCACTCCCTCCTCTTAGAGCCTGTATTTCTGTGGCAATGCAGCTGAAGATGCAACAATATCTTTGTCAGCCACATCTCGTTTTAAATATAGTGTTCTTGTAACTGCTTTCACCTTTCAGACAAGGGGTGGTGACAAAAATTGAATTCACATCATGTGACAATAAGAGGTCCATGAAGATAGTTTCAAATTGAATTCAGTATTTCCTTACTACTTTTGCACCAACATATAATGACAATACAACTTTGGAAACAGACAGCCCCAAGTGGAAAAAAAAAAAGATTGCTGCTGTTCTTATTTATTAAAGTAAACAATAAATCCCATTTTAAGATTGCCATTAGAAGGTTATGAAGCCATATAAGCAATAGCTGATATACAATGTATGGGTGATTTAAACAGATGCCCAGAAGATAATAATCATTATTATCATTATTACCATCCCAATAACATGTTACTGGGGAATTACATTGCCCATGCTGGGACCTCCGGACATGATCATCTACTTTGGAAGGAACCTAAAATGTCTACAGAAAAGCAAGAGCGACAATATAGGTGAGCCTAGAGCGCACAGTCCCGAGTGAATTCCAGGAACTAGACATTGGGGGTTCTGTCACTCCGTTGTCATTTAGGTCATGGTGGCAAACAGTTTCCAAGCTTCTCTTTCTGTCTTCCCTACCCCCATGAGCCACATGTCAACCCAGCCTGCATCATGTCACCAGAGCTTGCCTATGTACTGTTGCATAACCAGGATCACGCACACTTGCCATACAACAGCAGCGGTGTCCAAGGGGAGCTGGGGCGCCTGGGATGTTTGCTGAGTGGATCCACACCTGGTTCAGCTCCTTACCGTCCCTTTCCTCTCCTTGGCGGGCCCAGAAGCCAGCTGTCCATGGCCTCCTTCCACAGAGTCTCGGGGGGACAAAGGCCTCTCACAGGCCTCCCACCCCCACGCGGCCGTATCCAAGGCTACCATGGGGAACTTGGGAACAGGCCTTGGCTGTCAGACAGAGGATGCCCTGCGTGCCCGCGCACAGAGCTGGCGCTCATCCCGCCGTGCCATGAAAGGGCAGACTGTTCTGTGGCCGAACATGAGCGGATTGAGAGGCGTCCATCCACAGCGCCCTCACTGGAGCACCGTCCAAGACTCATTGTGCAAGGCCTCTGTAGCGCTGAAGAACGGGTAAATGAAGACCCTGTCTGGGTAAACGGGCAGACACTGGCCAGTCAAAGAGGATAAGAGAATGGGGCTGTGTCCTCGCAAGGCGGCTTTTCCGCCATCATCTGTGACTCAATGAACCAGTTGCTTCATATAATCGGCTCGGGGGAGGGGAGTGGATACTTCAATTATCTGATTATTCCAACTGATCTCATAGTTCCAGCCGGTGTTGTGGTGAGGAAAAAGGCACAGGGTTCACTCGGGGGAAAATGTAGGAGACAGGATTGGTGGTTTCCCTGTGTGCTGTTTCCTCTCTTCAGAGGGTCCAGAGACCCCCCCCCCCATGGTGATGAAAGACGATTTAGCCATTTCTAGTTCTCGTGAGACCTCAGCCTGCTGGCTTCACAGGAAGGACACAGACTGTCACCTGACCTTCTGTGAGCACCCTCTGGCCTGTGTTGCATTGGTCCAGCGAGATGCCGCGTGACTTTTGAGAGATGAACCAGTACTGTCCAGCCGCCAGTGGCTTTGGCTGTCTCTAGGGGTTGTTTTGTCGTGGTTTAGTGCAGATATTTACTTTCTACAGCCACATCAACTCTAGTCAGAATCAGGAATTCTAAACCTAAGTGTCTGATGACGCTAAAGAAGTCACCTCCCCTCTCTCAGAACCCGAGTTTCCTTATCTGTAAGAAGATGAAGACGAGACAGCCTCCAAGTACCTGTGCTTGAACCAGATATCTAGACCAGGAAGGAGGGTTTGGCTTCTTGAAGTCTTTATCTTTCCCATACTTAGAAGAAGGCGGAACTTAATGGGTGTGCTGCTGGCTCGTTAGGCACAGCAGCTCTGTGGTCTGTGCCTCTATGTGTCTATGGAGTGTGTGTCTTTGAAAGCGTTCAAAATAATCTTAGCTGTCAAACTCTCGCCTGGTTGGGGCCCTGCAAGCTGCCATCCTTATCAATGGCTCCTTCACATCCGTCCCACTGTGCATTCCTCGGGAGGTGGCATGGCCAGTGGGAGGAGGGCTGTTGTTTATAATTTTTCAGATTAAAATGTCATTGGGTGCGCCTCTGAAACTGCTGACATGTTTCGAATGTCCACTTCTGATAGTCTGCTCTTAACCAAACAAGCCACGGGGTCCTCAGACTGCCCCCAGGGTCCCTGGGCTGAATAATGGAACATTGTGTCTGCCTTCAGTCACATTGCTAAAGGGCTCCACGCCTGACAAGAGATAGCCCAGGCAACATTCACAGTTGTGTTTGTAAGAAAAAGGCGCTGAGAGAAGTCCTTTACTGTTTCTGTCTGCGGTATATCTATATCCCTAGGTCCATGAATGGTACTCGTGTACGCGCTAATGTGCGCTGAACTTCATAAAGATGAGAGATAAAAAAAGCGGAAGGAGTTAAGCAAAGTGATATTAAAGGCTTTACATAAAGCAAAAAGACGAGCACATAATTACATTTTAAACTACTTTTATTTAGACAAAACAGTAAATAAACGGGACCATGGCTCCGGGCTGGGCTGGGGTGATTTCAGAGAGTATTATGGACAACTCCTGGGAACTTATAAATATTAGTTCTGTACCAGTAACAATTCTCTGAGGTTTCGGAATCTACCAACGATGTTCAGGGGTAGCCATTCACCTTGAACAACCAGCTTGAGAAATTGGCGTTTATAAAATCTGATTTAACAGGGACCAATTTTGACAGGATTGTAGAACCCAGGATTTTGTTAAGAATCAATGGATACAAAGACACATCATAGGGTAACTGGCCCTGGGAGACATTTTGGAGTCAGGAGGCCGACAGCCTCGCTCAGTCACATGCAGCCACAGGGTGCTGACCACCTGAGAGCAGCCTAGCCCGGGGAGGGGGGGGGGTGCCACCTGACTGAGCTAAACAGCTGCTTCATCAACTCTGCCTCTGAGTTCCATTTTGAGTTACAGAGTCGCAGAAAATATAGCTTCGCCAAGTTCTACTGAAAACCCTCAAATATTTGAAAGCAGTTTTCTATAGTTAGAATTCTCCTTTTCCAGGCTAAATTTCCCAGACTCCTTCGCCCTTCTTCACATAGGACTGTCTCCTAGTCAGTGGTTCTCAGCCTGTGGGTTGTGACCCCTTTGGGGGTTGAATGACCCTTTCACAGGAGTTGCATATCAAATATCCTGCATATCAGATATTTATATGACAATTCATAACAGTTACAAAATTACCGTTATGAAGTAGCAATGAAAATAATTTTATGGTCGGGGTCATTACATGAGGAACTGAGCTAAAGGGTCACAGCATCACAGCATTAGGAAGGCTGAGAACCACTCACTGGTCTCTTCTAGATCATTCAGTATTATTTTTTTAAAAAAAAAAAAAGCTTCTTCAAGCAGTGAAAAGGACTTTGCAGGCATTTCACATATAACACACACATGGGCACACACACACATGTGCATACACACGCACACACACCCATGTGCATACACACACATGCACATTCCAGACCCTGTGTTTCTATTACTGTGGATTGGCTGTGTTGGCTGTTTTTGCTTCCTGGCCCAGCCGCTCGCTCACACTGATGAGTAGCAGAGAATTGCCCTGGTCTTTGTCTCTGATGTGCTGGCAATGCTAGAAAAGAGGTCAAGGCTCTTCCATTAGGATGATGAGGACCTCCCTTTACCCGTGTCCTCTTCTGTGTCATAGAAAGCAGGCAGATGTTGCTCCCTTTAACCCAATAGGCCGACACAGCTGTCTCCATTTTCCACATGAGGGCACAGGGGTTGAGGTAGGCCCTTGCCTAAGGTTTTACAGAACCAGCCAGGGCCGGCTTGGAGAAGAGCCAGGCTCATCAGCTTGCGGAGCTCAGGATTATTTTTGTGAAACACTACGATGCCCTGATGAAAGGCACTGTTTGGTCAACATACTGGAAACCCATGACCCAAAACAACATATCCTAGTGTTCTGGCTCAAGCAAGATTTGTCCTTTCTTCTTCAAAAGGAGGCTCCGAATTTCCGCTAATATTAATACCCAGTTGGCTGGGGAAATGGTTCCCTGGGTAAACTGCTTGGTGTGCAGCGTGAATACCTAAGTTCAGATCCCTAGCAACCCGCATGTAAGCCGGGTGCAGGGGCCTGAACCGGTAATGCAGTGCTGGGGAAACAGAGAAGGAGGGACCGCCAGTCCAGCCAAAGCAGCCAGATCAGATTAGTGAGAAACCCTATCTCAACAATTAAGGTAGAGGGGCTGGAGAGATGCTCGGTAGTCCAGAACACTTGTTGCTCTTGCAGACTACCAGGCTGTTTCCAGCACCCACATGGTGGCTCACAACCACCCATGACTCCAGTTCCATGTTCCAGTATTCTCCCCTGGCCTCTGTGGGCACTGTGCATGCATGTGGTGCACATACATACTTGTGTACAAAACACTCATACACACAAAATAAAATAAAACAAATTTTTAGGAAAGGTAGAGAGTGATGGAAGAAGACATCCAAAGTTGACCTCTGACCTCCACACACATGTGCCTGGGTGAGACACCTGCACATATGTATACACTTCTACATCCCTACAAAACATATTAATACTATACCCCGGTGCTATCATCCACATAGCTATCCCACCCTTTGGTTGAGATTTGCCTTTTCTGTTTTGTATTTACGGAAGAAGGCAGAATTAGCAACTCTCACGGACACACTACCTACAACTTAAAGAGATAATTTATTGATATTTGGAGAAATATTAGAATGTGTTTGTCATAATTACCCGGATTGCATTCTTTTAAAAATGTAATGTGTTTTTTTCTGGGCCTTTGTCTTACAAAGGACCGATACTTTGTTCCCTGCCTGTGTTGGAAAACCGTGGGGCAGCCCCTGTCTCTGGGATGCTTGCATATCATCCTGTACCCTGTCCTTTACCTCAGGACAGTGGAGATCTGGGTCAGCAGGTGAGAAAACGGGGGTAAGAGAGTAAAGGGATGCAGAAGCTGATGGGACCTTGCTCTGCCGGCAGCCCCTGTTCCTTGTCCTCCCAGATCCTCACACCTCTAATGGGGCTTTTGACCATTGTGCTTCCCTTGTGAGAAGCGATTCACTGCCGTTATTTAGTGAGAATTTTGATACTTGGATAAAACCGACACGGTCCTCCCATTCTGCTTACAGAATGTAGCTCTGGCACGGATGGGAGAGAGTCAGGCCACAGGAGGTTTAAATGGCTCCTCCGCTTAGAGCTTGCTCCTTCTTAGTCCAGACAGTCTTCTCCGCCTCACTGTTCAACTCTGGCACACGGACACAACTTCATCTAGAGGGTGTACCCGGATATTTGCTAGACAATGCCTCAGTCCTTTTAAAGATGAGGAAGGATGGAGCCAGGCCCCAGAGGAATGACTGATGCCCCGAACTAGTGAAACCCATTGCCCTTCGGGCACCTCGCTGGCTTTCCTGACTAGTGTCCCTGACACCTTGTCTCCTGGCTTCCCTTCACCTCCTGTTTGGCTTGCTGTGTTGGCCCCCACTCCCGCCCCCCCCCACACACACACACCCTGCCATTACAGCCTGGCTCCTTGGCAAAGCCTCTGCCTGACCAGAAACTGTGTGACCGCTGGCTCCTTTGGCTGGGCTTCCTAGACCTGGCAAGCTCTACCCTGGCTTCAGACTCTCAACAGGAACCTGGGCACTGCTTCTGGAAACATCCAAACAGTAGCTCTCGGCTCATTGGCGATACTCTTGACAAAGGCAAGATTTCGCTGCTGTCCTTGGGTCTATGTTGTCCCTTTGAAGTCTCAACTCTTGGGACCTGCCAGTCGCCTATCACTAGGTAGAAGACTGTTTAACTCACCATCTATATTGTGGAACACTAGGAATAGAAGAGAGTGTTCCTAAGAACCTCCCACAACACCGCAGATAAACAAGGGCTGCCCACTGGGGAAGGTTCCAGGTGAGTTTTACAGGTACATATTTCCAGCCACTCAGGTGGATTTCCCACTTTAAACAAGAGCAGTATTCCACACTCAGTGCAAGCTGATCTTGAACTACATAAGGTGCTTAGTACAAGCAGGCATTATTTATGTAATTCTTACAGAATTTTTTTTATAACGTTGCCTATATTCTACAGAGGAAACAGGGCCTCCAAGAAATGAAGTAGCTTACTTGATGATGATTTTGAGTGCTCCTGACATAAAAATGCAGTCGTTTAGACCACTAGATGTGCCTGTTAAATGAATCTGATCACTACCCAATTTGTCCATGCACGGAAATGTCACATTGGGTCTCATAAATATGCACAAACACTGTAACAGGATAAATATAATTTTAGAGAGATAATCAAATGCAAATAATCTTATTACACTTTAATTTGTGTGTGAGAGTGTATGTGTACCATGCAGGCCGTGGTGCCACAGGCAGAGAAGATCTTGAAGAAGTCAGTTCTCTCCTCCCACCGTGTGGGTCCCTCCTTGGTCCTCCTGTTTCACTGCATGGGGCCCAGAGATCAAACTCTGCTCGTCAGGCTTAGTAGCCAGCACCTTCCCCTGCTGAGCCATCTCAACCATCCTAAAAATATTTTTAATAGATTCAATAAATATTCATCAAGGACCCATTACTTCCCCAGCACTGAGATAACCCAAACAAGAGAAACTATATACTCTAAATAAATCTTTCATTTAAATAATAAAAAAGTAGCTTGAAGAAACATCTCATCTCATGAGGCCTTTATTTTGCAATCCTCCCCTTGGACCCTGACCAGTATGATAATGGAATCGATTAAAAATCAACTCTTTAATGAGAGACACAGTTCCCAAATTCAAGACTGCTCTGCTTTAGAAGAACATCTGTATGTTGATTGTTTGGGATCTGAAATGCATTTTCCCATGGTTTAAAATTTAAAAAAAAAAAGTAGTGGTTAGGCTCCAAGCCCAACTCACAAAAGTTTGTGCAGACTGTAATTTCCTTGAGGTCTGCTCCTCTGTGCCATCCTAAACCGGAACAGGAAGCGAAAACTATGCGTAGTTCTCGCGGTGATTGACTGAGTGCCTTGAGTCAAGTTCTTTAGAACTCTCCGAGCCACAGACTTCTCGAAGCCGAGAACAGGTCTCACTTCCAAAATTTGCACGACTCATAGATAATAATGAACGTAAATGGTTCTCTTAAAACAGCATTTGGGAGCTGTAGAGATTTTACCCAGCAAGTAATGAAGCCCTGAGTGTGGTCCCCAGCACTTCTCTGGCATGGTGGTGTGTGCCTGTAAACCTAGCATTCAAGGGCTCTGGGGAGGAGAATCAGAAATTTAAGGTCATCTTCAACTATAAAGCCATATACAAGGATAAACAAGACTTTGTCTCAAGAAAAGAATAATAGTGTTTATGATGGTATAGGATCTGGCCAATGTTTACGACATTGCCAAAGAGCAAGTTAGGTTTCCAAGAGTAGAAACCTACACTTCCCTAGCCAATGAGGTTGGGGGGAGAGAGGGGAGATGGCCAGAATGAGGCAGGGTTGGGAAACTCTAAGGAAAGGCGGCCTTCCTAGGTAGGGGAGGTGAGTTTGGGGAAAGAGGAACTAAGGAGAAAAAGGGCTTATGGAGGAAGATTCATGGGCTTCAGGCAGCAGGCACTGTAGAGGCCCCAGATTCTATAGTAAGGGCACTGGTCTGTGGTGGCTCATGACCTTCACCGTTGCGGACACGGGAGTTCTGACTGCTTTGGAACTGGAAAGATCCAAAGCTTCCCTTCCAGCACACGCTTTCCAGGTCCTGAGCGCCGAGCTCACGGCTCCAAGAGATCTAGACCCTGGGTTAAGTGCGCTAGCATACAGCGGTTTCAAGTTCCGTGACAGAAGCCTCGCTAGCGCTTAGCTCTCCCGCTTCCAGACAGGAGGCTCACTCTTTTTCATTCAAAATGTCTTACAGGTCTCAAGTTGACTTCTATCATCCCATCACTAGATGAGCCATTAAAATGATAATATGATGATAGTTCAAAATGTAAACACCGGGGAGGGTCTTGGGAGAGCCTCCCCACGCATCTGAAATAAATAATTCCCACTTGTCTGTAAGGACATTAAATATGACAGTGTAACCAGCTCGGAAAAGCTCCACTTTCCGTAATCACCCCTAATCCAGCCAGACCCATGATAAAATGCTCTTTGTCTCCAAAATATTTTATTTGTCTCAATTCCAAACAGTTGCACTGTTAACTATTGTTGCTTTTAAAAGAAGTTGTGTTGAGTATAATTTACCCACAATACAACTCACCCTCTGAACGTGTACGGGAGTCCATGGCTGTGCGGACACCGACTGCGGCTATTTCAGACTGCTTTGGCTGCCCTCACAGGGACTCCATTCCTGCCTTCCCCCCTACTCTTTTCCTTTTTGTGTGACTACCAACGTGCTGTCTCTCTCTCTCTATAGATTTCCTACTCCGGGCATGTCACATGAGTTGGATTATATGGTGTGTGATATTCTGGATGTGACTTCTTGCACATAACATACTATTTTCAAAATCCATTTGTGCAGAAGCATATATTGGTCCTTAAGTCCTTTTAAAGCAAGGTTGAGTTATACTGTGCGGCTATACCAGAGGCTATTTATCCATCATCTGATGGGCATATGAGGTTTTCCTACTTTTGCTATTAACATTTATGATAATGTTTTATATGAGCATTTGGTTGGTTTTGGTTTGAATTTTATTTTATGAGTTTCTAGGGACCAGATCCGTGGCCATATGCAGGCTAGGCAAGCACTCTCCCCACTGCCCTGAATGTATGTTTTTATTTCTCTTGGGTGGAATTTCTAGTCACGTGTTAAAACTAGGTTAGCATTTTTGGAGCCCATCAATTTTAATAACATGTGCAGATAAAATTGGCATATTGGTGTAGTTTTACTAGAACTTTAGTGAACAGATGAGTTGGGTTCTTAGCATTTATTCCTTAATAAGCTTTGCACTCTCTTCAGCTGTGGTTGGCAGACCTGATTGCAATCCTCCTTGACACACGTGGATTCCCATTAACGCTGTGCTCATTCATCCTGGCATAAGTAGTTTAACTTCACTGTACATATGCTTGGTGCTTCCAGTCACTGTCTCTATATTGATTACACTCAAATAATAATGGGTTAATTAGTCAAAATAGCACAATGATTATAGACAGAGAGGAAAAGCAGAACATGAGGCTGGGCGGTGGTGGTGCACACCTTTAATCCCAGTGCTCAGGAAGCAGAGGCAAAGCAGATCACTGTGAGTTCGAGGCCAGCCTGGTCTACAAGAGCTAGTTCCAGGACAACCAGGGCTACATAGAGAAACCCTGTCTCAAAAAAAAAAAGAAAGAAAGGAAGGAAAAAAGAAAGAAGGAAGGAAGGAAGGAAGGAAGGAAGGAAGGAGGGAGAAAGAAAGAAAGAAAGAAAGAAAGAAAGAAAGAAGGAAAGAAGAGCATGACTTGGTGTGGAACTGCCTCTAGTGTTTTTGTAAGCCAAAGACTTGGAACAATGACATGTTGCCAACCTAGAGACGCCATATCTTTATTTCACAAGTACACACAAAGTAATTATTGTGCTGAATTTACATAACTTTAAAATAGAATTTGGGGGTCGGTGGAATGGCTCAGCCAGAAAAGGCACTTGTCACAAAAGCCCAGCAACCTGGTCAATCCATGGGACCCACAGAAAGGTAGATGGAGTGATCCATCACCACGAAGTTGTCCTCTGTCCTCCACACATGAATGTGGAAACAGTGCCCACACGTGCATGTCAGGCACGTGCACACAACAATAATGTATTAATCAGTTAAAATAAAACTATATTATTTGTTAGCCAATTTTCTTAAGAGTAAAAAATGGGATAATAAAATGTCAGTTCCTACTGCTACTTTATGACATGCCTGTTACAGAGCATGATTCCACTCCCCAGGGAGAGCATCTTACAAATGGCCTGAGCTGGCCTGGCATGGTTACACACTTGTAATCCCAGCACTTGGGAAGTGGAAACATGGGATCAAGTGTTCAAAATCAGCTAGTAACAAGTTCAGAGCTACAAAGAGAGCTTATGTCAAACAAAGATGTAAACAAATGACCTGCTCTGGTGACAGATGTTCTGAGTCAACCGCTGTACACAAACATGTACAAACCCAGCGAGTTGTTTCCTAACTATTTGTTGCACTGAGTAAGTTTGGGTTGGAAGGCAAGAAACAGTCAGGAATTCCTGACCAAGAAGGTGTAGAGTCTTTCCGACTGAGAATTAGAAGCTCTATGAGCTTAAATACAAGGGCAAAACCAGGCCCAAGTCTATAGAAGGAAGCAGCTGGGGATTCCTAAATAAGAAAGCACCCTGGTGGAGAGTTTGAGGTTCATCCACACTTACCATGAGAGGAGACAGCAGAAGACTACAACCCAAAGTGTGGTTATAAGACTGGCCAAGAAGTATAGGCATTAATTAGTTATGTTTTCTTGCAGGGTGGTAGGGTTTTGTTTTTGTTTGTTTGTTTGTTGGCTTTTGGGAAGGTTTCAAGACAGAGTTTCTTTGTGTAGCTTTGTAGCCTGTCCTGGAACTTGCTCTGTAGACCAGGCTGGTCTCGAACTCACAGAGATCTGCCTGCCTCTGCCTACCGAGTTCTGGGATTAAAGGCATGCACCACCACCACCCAGCCAGGTTGGTAGTTATGGGATGGAGAAGGAATGGGTGAAAAGATCTTATAAATTGAACATAGGAAAGATATCAATTTTCCCTGAAATTGACCTACTTTGTTTAATACAGGCAATTTTCCTTTTTGTAAATAAGCACAAGCTTATTTTACAATTCATGTGAAAAAAAAAAAAACACAGGCAGGGAAGTGTCTAGAACATCCTTAGACAAGAATAAAGTATGAAGGATCAATCTTCTCAATATGAAGGCCTAGTATGTAGCCACATTCTAAAAACAGTGCTGTGTTAGCGAAGGGTAGATACGTGGATCTATGGAAAACCTAGGAATAGCTGCCAAAACCAGTCCCACCAAACTGTTTTTATAGGAGTATGTAAGTAACACAATGGAGGAAGGAGACCCTTTCAAGAAATGGTGCTAGAGAAATTCACATTCATAGATTAAAATTAAGTGTGAGCTGGGCACGGTGGGACAAATCTGTAACTTAGAACAGGAGGATCAGGAGTTCAAGGCCATTCTTAGATACAAAGTTTGAAGCTAGACCTGGCTATATAAGACCCTACCTGAAAACAAAACAAAAAAGAATCTTTGTTTTTTTGTTTCTTTGTTTTGTCTTGTTTTGTTTTGGTTTTTTGAGACAGAGTTTCTCTGTGTAGCTTTGGTGCCTGTCCTGAAACTAGCTCTTGTAGACCAGGCTGGACTCGAACTCACAGAGATCCGACTGCCTCTGCCTCCCAAGTGCTGGGATTAAAGGCGTGCTTAAAATAGAATCCTAATGTATAGTTTATGCTTTATATAAAAAATTTGTTTGAAAGTGATTACAGACATTTTTAAAGATTTTATTTTTAATATATAATATCTGCGTGTCTCTGTGTGGGAATGTGCACCTGCGGACAGGTGCTGGAGGAGGTCGGAAGGGAGTGCTGGATCCTCTGGAGCTGTAGTTACAGGAGGTCGTGAGCTGCCATTGTAGGTACTGGGAACCAACTGAGGTTCAGTGCGAGAGCAGTTTGAGTGTATGAGCTTAACCACCAAGTCGGCTCTCCTGCCCTGAAAAGTGATCATCGCCTTAAATATAAAGTGCAAAACCATAAGTCTTACAACGTATTTAAAGAAAATCTTTGGAATCCATGGCTAGGCAAAGAAATTTCTTAGAGTTGGCTCCAAAAGTGTCATCTATAAATAGAAACACAGATACATCCGGTTTCACTGAAGATAAAACATTTTTGTTCAACAAAGGACTCTGCTAAGAGATGAAAAGATCATCTACAAAAAGGGAGGAAATATATGCCAACCACTAACCGACAAATGACTGCTACATAGAATGTGGGGAGAAATTTTCGATCTCAGCAAAAAAAAAAAAAAATAGAGCAATCCAATTATAGAACTGAGGCGTTTCATTGAAGAGGGTGTCCAGATGAGAAACCCAAAGACATATGCATCATCACTACAAAATAAAAATTAAATCCACAGTGAGACACATGTCTTCTAGTATTTTTATTTTGGTTGAGCCATACATTTGGAGTGTGTCTGATATGTAGAAATCAGTAATTTTTCCAGTAAAGGGGCTGAATTGAGAGGGGGCCCTAAGCTGTTAGAGCTGCAGACTCTGGTGACCATGCTAAAGATAGTTTCTTTTCTTTTTCCTTTTCATGTAAATTAAGTGTTCTAGTAGTGTCCCACAGCTGGAGAGTCATAGGGGTCTTCCAGTGCATCGCTTTCAAAACATCTCATTCCAGAAAAGCTTACTGATTGATTACACACAAGAGTACATTTAGTATTTGTGAAAATTGGCACCAATTGACCCAATGAGCAGTCATGGCAGCCATGTAGGATGGGCAGAACCTGGGCCACTTCTCAGCTGTGTGGAAGGACAAGGAACCCACTTTGTTGACCATTTCCTCCTCTGAAAATGAGAACAATAATTCTTAGTATAGAGTGCAGGGAAGAGTGCGTCGAACACCACAGAGATGTGCCTCCAGATGTCCGTTGCTCATACACTGCTTCTGCATAAAAGCCAAGGGTGCTATCTTCAGAGAGAAGTTAGGGTCTTTGTGGAGAAGTTTAATTTTGTTGACCATCTTGGTCAATAATATCTAGGATAGTCTCAGTTGTATTGTTTCCCACTTGCTGTTTTCACAAGACTGCTCATGCATGTCTAGGTACGTATCTTGGTTATTTTTCAAATATATAAGATCTCTTTTATACCCCTTTTCTTCCCTTGTTCATTTAGCTGGTGAATGGAGCTTTCCAAAGGTCTACAAGGACGTTTCCTTCAGTGTGTGAACTGTATTGGAACATCAAAAGATTTCTTGCAAGTGCCTAGCGGGGTTTTTACAAGTACCTGTAAATACTTGTGAAATGAAAAAGGAAAGTTTGGATTCTGTAAAAGACTAGAAAACGGAGAATGAGAAGACATGGATGTTCTATTAGTCAAGAAGCTTTTGGGGATCAAAGGCAGTCAAGAAGTAGGGAGACAGGGCACATCCAAACAGCATTTAGAGAGACTGGAATCAAATAAAAAATACCTACCAAGCAACTACTCTACGCTAGGCTCTGAGAACAGAGCAGCAGTGCTGTTGATAATTGTTAGGGGGAAGGGAAATGAGCAGCAAGGATGTGAGAGAGTTTATATTTGGATGGAATAGGAGAGAAGACTACATCAGGATGGAGAGAGAAGGGTCATCTAACTGGAACACAGGAAAGATGCACAGTGTTCAGAGTCACTTTAAGTTACTGCTTCTGCCACCCGTGTTGATGATGATGGTGGTGACAATGATGATAATGATCATGATGGTGACAGTGAAGGTGGTGGTAGGGACAATGATAATGGTCATGATGGTGAAAATGATGATGGCGGTGGTGGGGACAATGATAATGGTCATGATGGTGACAGTGATGGTGATGGGGACAATGATAATGGTCACGATGGTGACAGTGATAATGGTCATGATGATCCCAATGATGATAATGATGCTGGCAGTGGTGGTGAAAATGATGGTGATGATGATGGCAATGATGATGGTGGTGGTGGTAGCATGGATGATGATGGTAGCAAACATGTCCGTAGTGCTGTGACTTGCCAGGCACTCTGTTGACTCAGCAGCTGTATGAGATGATTACGTTTCCCCATTTGGCAAATGAGGATACTAAGGCACAAAGAGGTCACACAGATAGCAAAAAGAAAATATTCCCAGCTGAGCATTGCTAACCTTTCAAATGTGGTTCTAACAATGAACAAGAAGTTCCACTACTGAGAACAGCGTGACTCTTAACCCTTCAAAAGCATATTCCTACAAACATGAGCACTGTCTTTTAATTTTTTTAATTGATAAACTTTATTATTTTGAAAAACTTGCAAATAAATTTTTTAAAAAATCACATATAAAAATTATCCAGATCCAAAGTCTATACAGCTTAATGAACTTCTTTACAGTTAGATTAGGCATACAGAATAGAAAGTGTGGGGCTTCGCATTAAATTTTACACCTTCAGTGTTGGTTATATTTTATCCACCACCAAAAAAATATGAAAGAATTAGAATTAGAAAAACAATTCGTTTTATGCCCTCTTTCATAACTTGTGACCATTACCTGCTTTCAGTCCTTCTTTGTCTGCTTATATTTAGCCTTTCTGGCAACATCTTTTATGGGACCACTCCGTGGTGGCTGTGCACTTGCTCTGGTGATAGGGACATGTCCATCACTGGTATCATGAAACAACCAGAAATCTGTGTGCAATCCATCATTGCAACTCTCCAGGCCCTCCCAAGGGTCCTGTTACTTTCTGTCGAGAGACTTGAGAATTGTAAACACTCTTGGAATGTTGATCAAAACCATCCCAGACCTGATGTCACAGCTTATAACCAACCTGGTCCTACTGCTTCCTTCTCAAGATGGTGGGCTTGTTTTCCCTATTCCTTGTCATATTTATGTCTTCAAAGTAGACCTCTGCTTCACACCCTGCTGGCTTGGGATCTCTCTCTCTCTCTCTCTCTCTCTCTCTCTCTCTCTCTCTCTCTCTCTCTTTCTCTGTGTGTGTGTGTTTGTGTAAAGCAGAATGTGTACAAACTGTCTGAGCTTTGACAGAGCAACTGTAACCAAGGCCCCCGGTTCAAGGGTTTCCATTAGGAAGCTCTGCATCTTCATCCAGTCCTAGCTAAAACCAGACTGAGGTCATTCGTGTGTAACTGGAAACACACCAAGAAAAAATGAATACCAAATGTACAGCAAGATCAAAAGAAAAAATAAGTTTCTCAATGGGATACCCAGAACTGTGCAGAGACCATGGTTACCGCTGTTTAGCATAAATTGAAAGTCAGAATATGTCTCAATAAAATCCTTAAAAATGGAAGGGCCAGCCGGAGGCTCTGAGTTAAGACTCCCAAAAGGATGAACCCCCTTCAAAAACAAACAAACAAACAAACAAAACAGTGACTCCCGAATTGCACAGAATCACTTAGGTGTGAAGTGTTCCTCTTAAACACTTTTGTGCGGGAAGTAGACGCTCGAGCACATCAGCTGTGGTGCAGGAGCTGCGAGCAGAGCACTGAATAGTGTCACAAATGGAGCAGGCGTGAAGCCTCTCATGGCAGACGACTCTGGTAGCTGTGAATGGTCATACCTGAAACCCCACTTGAGAGGCTGAGGCAGGAGGATTGCTTCAAGTTCAAGGACACTCTAGACTATCTCCAAAAAAAACGTTACTTTGATGAATTTTCAAAGCCAAAAATATGGGCTGGCAGTATGGCTCGGGTAAAGGTACTTGCTGCCAAGCCTGATAACCTGAATTTGATTCCCCAGGACCCACATGGTGGAAGGAAAGAGCCAGCTCACAAAAGTTATCCTCTGACATCTACATGGCCAATGTGCACACATGCGCGCGCGCACACACACACAAACACACATATTAATAATGATGTCTTTAATCAAAATATATAGATACCCTCTAGCCAATCATTCTTTTGATAATTACTGTCAGATGAGCCTACAGAGGTAAGCATCCCTCCCCTGTCTGTTTACATTCATTTGTACATTCAATCGTGCATCCACTCAGAAATATTTACTGATTACTTAATCAGGACCAGAGTGGGTTCTGGGAAAGGGTGGACTAGCAGGCTGGTATGGCTTGGGATTGGGAGTCAGAGAGACAGCCCTAAAGACCTGCTGTTCTGTTTACATAGGAGTGCTATTCAGCAGGGGAGTTGAATTCACTCGGCCTTTGATTTCTCATCTATAAAAGGGAGATAGCTACAGTTGCTGTACTGTTTACACTGTAGGCTCCTGACATCTGACAGTAATTATCAAAGGAATGATTGATTAGACTGTGTGTGGTGTGTGTATGTGTATAGTATGGTGTGTGTGATGTGTCTGTGTGGTGTGTGTGTGGTAGTAGTGTATGTGTGTTTATGTGTGTGCTGTGTGTGATTGTGTGTGTGTGGAATGTTGTGTAGATGATGTGGTCTGTGGTGTGTGTGTCTGTGGTGTGTGTTTGTGTGTGTGTGGTGTGCATATGTGCATGTGTGGTTTGGGTGTGTGTATACAGTGTGTGTGAAGTATTATTTATCAGACACTTAGCCCAAGTTTAGCACTTTATTAATATTTTGAGTGGGGAAGGAAGGAAAGGACTTCAAAATGTAAGCTCCTTCAACTTAGAGATAGCTTGGTAAATTCCTCCTCAACCCTTTTCTAAGATATATATGTCGGTCTACACCCTCCTATGATCAAATACATGCCTAGTAGCCAAGAAGAAACAGAAGCAGGGAGCACGCTGGGACAGGTGGAAGGCAGGGATTCCACAGGAAGCAAAAGCCTGCTTGGGATGTCAAAGCTGTCTTCATCCTTGCTTTCTCTTTTCCTGGAACCAAGTTCAGGATAGCTTCCCCTTCTCTGGATGGGAGGGGACCTCAGACTCATCTGGGCACCCTGAAGGCCTGCACACTGAACGTGAGCTCACGCTCACGCGCGTGCGCGCACACACACACACACACATACACACACACCACACCACACACACCATGCACACATACCACACATACCACACACCACGCACACACATACACACACCACACACACCACACAGCACACACATCACACACATACACACACACCACACCACACACACACACCACACACACCACCACACACACATCAGTCCTTGTACCTGTCACTCTCTCATTTCTTCAGTTCTTCTGGGAAGGAGCTCAGGCATTTGAGAGGTGGAGAGTGCACAGGCTTGGGGCTAGCCTGTAGGGCAAGTAAGGGCCAGTTAGAGTTTGGGGAGATAAGGCTTCCTGGGAACATGTCCTCTCGCCTGAGGGCAGCAGAGGAGAGGGGACTCAGTAATGGGGACATAGTTAGGAGCCAGGAACACTGGATACCCAACTCAATTTGAACATCAGCAAACAACAAATCACATCTTAACAAAGGGTCCATGCAATACTGGGGCAATACTGAAACCAGCGATTATTTACTGTCTTATATGGCAGCCCTACTCTGAAAGGGAACGAAGGACCTCCATGGTCCTGTGTTTCTGTCCGGGACTGTGTGAGACACAGCTTCCCTGGCCAGCCCACCCACCTGCGTTCTTACAGGCTCACCCCACTATGACAGACTCTTCCATGAAGCCCTTTGTAGAGACATGAAGACCCTGCTTGTGAGGGCAGATGCAGGGTGTGAGGGATACAGGGAGAGGCAAGGAAGTTGTTCATATCATTGGAATTCTAAGACACTGTTTGGTTTATTATTGTTGTTGTTATTAAAAAATAGACTCTTTTCTCATACACTATCCTGTTTGCCATTCCCCTCACTTCTGGATCTACCCCCCTTCTGTCTCTCCATAGAAAAATGCTTAAAAAGAGCTTCTAAGAGATAACAACCATACCTGACAAAACAGAATAAGATAAAACAAAAACCATCACATCTAGTCTGGACCTGGCAAACCAGCAGACGGAAAGAAGCCCCGAGAGCAGGTACAAGAATCAGAGGCCTCTCGTTCACACTCGGGAGTCCCATAGAAATATTAGCCTGAAAGCTGTAAGACATACACATAGGACCTGGTGCAGACCCATGTCGGCCCTGTGCTTGTTGCTTCAATCTCTCTGATTTCATATGAGCCTTGCTTAGCTGACTGAGAAAGCCTTGGCTCCGTCCTTCTTTGGCTTCTTACACCCTTTCCGCCTTCTCTTCCAAAGGATTCCCTGAGATTTGATGGAGACATTCTTTAGAACTGTGAGTGCCAAAGAGACTCTCTCTGTGTGTCTCTCTCTCCCTCCCCTCTCCTCTCCTCTCCTCTCCTCTCCTCTCCTCTCCTCTCCTCTCCTCTCTTTCTCCTCTCTTTCTCCCTTTCCCTCTCCCCCTTCCCTCTCCTCTCTTCTCTCTCTCCTCCTCTCAGTTCTTCACTCCCCCTCTCTTTTCTTCTTCCTCTCTCTCTCTCTCTCTCTCTCTCTCTCTCTCTCTCTCTCTCTCTCTCTCTCTNNCTCTCTCTCTCTCTCTCTCTCTCTCTCTCTCTCTCTCTCTCTCTCTCTCTCTCTCTGCATAATGTCTGGCTCTAGGCTTACACACTGTTTTCCCTAAGTCCCTCAGCTACCCTTAGGTAGATTTGTATTATTAACCCCAGTTTACAAACAAGCAAGCCAAACCTTCTTAATAAGGTGATCATACAAAGTCTTTACTCCAAACAAGAAACTTTTTAAAGTGAAAGCAAGCTATCATAAGCTGGGCCTGCCCCTGCACAGTAGGAGGATGATATTCTACCTACAGAATGCATGCCCAGATCACAATTGGAAGGGTTAAAACCCAAGCAGATGGGCCTCATCCGCTTAAGTAGAAGCCAGAGAAAGATTACGTGCAGGGACTTCTTCCTGCGAGACACCAGGCTCCCTGAAGGTGAGGATCCCACCCTTGCTTCTGGCTATGTGCTATTCAGTCTCTGTGCACTGAGCAGGCAAGAAGTACTTGAAGGGTGAACACACCTGGGAAGCCTTGGGGAAGGGTGGGATACGGCTTTGGCTTGTCTCCTGCGGAGGACCTAATCGGTAAACTCACTTGGCCCTGTTCTGTCCCCTTCCCAGCTGCTTAAATAGCATTACTGCTGGTCGCTAAGGGAGACCAGGGCGTGGCTGCAAATCACAAGACAGAAGCCAGTGTCTTCTTTCCTCCGGCCAGGTCATAAAGGCTGACAGTCCTTGGACATCTCTCCTGTGTGCTCGCTCGAGGGCTCACCGCCTCCTCTCTCTGGAGGCAGGGGATGGGTCACATCTCCTGGGGCCTGACCAGTCCCCTTGAGCCTCCATTGGGCCCTCGGCCAGGGAATGCCCCATCTTCCCTATGGCGCTGGTGCCTAGCTGGTCTCTCTGTAGTCCTCAGCGGGCTTTCAGAGCTCCTAACCTGAGTCCCCTCCCTCCCAGCTGTGACCACACCCTGCTATTTCCATCTCTCTGCAGTAAATTTAAGCCTAGGACAATCTATTGCATGCCTGCACCCTCTTCAAACAGGAATCACCAGAGCCTTACAAAAATAAATGAATCCCTCCTCTCTGCACAGGATCAGGGACTGGGTTTTTTTTTTTCCAAAATATTGCATATTTACAGAGGAGAGGCACTCTCTGGCAGCCCACTCCCTTTCCTCTCCAGAAAGATATCATTAAGTCCAATGACTCTGGCCCACAGCTATAGAATGAGCAAGGGTTCTGCCTGATATTTTTGTTCGACCCACCATTTAGCCGCATGTAATTGAACTAACTTGCAGGTCGAGGTCACGGGCAGTATCTTCTGAGGTATATCTTTGAATCACAAGGGCTTTCCATGGGGGGGATCAGATAAACATGATTAATTTGATTTGACCGCTAAGGGCGTGTCTTAACTTAAACACCCTGAATTATGATGCCATCAAAGCATGTGTTAGTTTGGGCACAAAGAAACCTACTGGGTAGTTACACCTTCATTCTGAAAATTAGAGAGAAGGGGAATGCGAGGCACTTGACCAAGTACACTTGCCCTTTTCAGTCTCTCTCCAGCTCTGGGCTTGGCCACTGTGGAGCTGGGTGGCCTTGATTAGGGCCCTGGACTCCCTGGAGCCTCAGTTGCCTGGCACAGAGTCAAGGATGTTTATCAAAGTCCCCTCCAATTCATAATCTTTCAGCCTTAATCCTAAATATATCTGGCAAAAATCACTTCTGAAGACAGCCCTGACGTCAGGAGAGACAGAGAGCAGACAAGGAGGGAGCTGTCAGGGTCCTCTAAGGACGGGTCTCTGGATGGGTGCTGGCCTTCAGAAGAGATGTTTCAGAGGGTACGACAGCTGTTTGGGTTGCAATACTTTAGGACAGAAGCCTGGAAGTCACCATCCCGGTGTTAACAAATCACGGATTGCGCCAGCATTTGCCCGGTTTTCCACGAGATAACGCGGTGTCTGCTGAGGCATAGGGGCGACCTGTGCAGAAGCAGACTGAGAACGAGTGATCTGCGAAGGGGGAAGGGTGCAGTCTCCATCGGTCACCCGTAACCCTCAGCTCTGTTTCCCTAGGGCCACAAAACCAGGGCTCAAAGGACTCAGGTTCTCAGGGCTTGTAACACAAGCGAGTGCTTCAGCAGTGCTGGGGGGACTGGAGTCACGTTGAAAATGGTTTCCTCTGAAGTGGCAAGACTAGCCTTAGGGATGGTGTCTCTCAGAAGGTTGTTGAAGAACACAGTCCCAGCCTTTTAGGGCTCTTTCAATCCGGGAAAGGCGTGAGGGGTGGTCTCCGGAGTCCTGCAAAAAGTTGGCTGTAAATTAGAGAGTGGTGTTGCGGGAGGTTAGCTCAAAGTTCTCTGCTACCTCAAGAGCAGGCAGATCGGTGTAGCAACTGGCCCATTTCTCCTTTCATGTATACATATATACATACATACATACATACATACATACATACATACATGCATACATACATACGCTATTTTAAAAAGATCTTTCTCCAAGGGTGCTCTTGAGATCTTTCAAGGGATGCTTCCTAATTGTGTATTTTCTGTCAGCTCTGACTGAGGAGACACTTTTGTACCCTGATAATAGAGAACCTCCAGAAGGCTATTCGCTCAGGACGCTGGTTCTAGACAGATATCTCCCGCCTCATTTAGACTCTTGGGAATGTCCCTAAGACAAGGCCCAAGTCCCGAGGTAAACTGTGTCTGTAGACACATTTCTTAAGTCACAAGCACTTGAGGAGATTCGTTGCTGTCGCAGAGGATGAGATTCGGTTGACTTTTTTCTCACGTCCATTTGTGGTTTCTTTCTAGTGATTCCTTGCACAGTAAAATTTAAAGGTTTGCAAATGCATTTTATTTATAATACATGGGGCTTGGAGGGTTTGGAGGTCAAGGACAACTGGCGGTAGTCGGTTCTTTCCTTCAACGGTTTGCGGCCTGGGGATGGAACTTAGGTCACCAGGGTTGGTAAAGTCGACTGCTCGTCCTCGAATAATAATAAATTTTAAAACACGTTAAATGGAACAAGTGTACTGAGCACCCCGTGTTTCCCATCACTGGACAAGCTTGCGCACAACATGAGTTGCCTGAAAAGGGTTACGGGCTGCAGGAAGGTGCCCTTGTTTTCAGCAGGAAAAAGAAGTCTTGTAACAACAGGAAGCGCTGGGAGGCCTCAGTACCAAGGCTTCCAAGCAGAGCTGTTCTGGAAACAATGGTTGCCTGTGGCTCAGAAATATTGAGCAGGAAATGAAGAGATGCTGGGGTGGGGGTGGGGCACTGAGGAACTGTTACCTGGCAGCTCTTCACAGGGTCTTAGCCTGCTCACAGGGATGAAGTCACATTCTCTGACTTCTCCCCATCTCCCAGCGACCAAACTAATGTCAGGAAAGCTACTGACCTGGCAGAAGCCCACAGTGCCATGGGTCTGGAAACCATTAGGAAGCTGCACCGCCCAGGAAAACAGAGGGCACAATAAGCAGAAGAAAGGGACAGTGACATCAGCAGAGGGCAGGCCCTTAGGTGAACTAAGAGCTACGTTACAGTTAAGTCTCTGGGGGACTCCGACTTTGGCAGAGTAAATATAGCGTTGGGGTTAATGGGAGTCCAGCCACACTGAAGCAGATGCATTTAAACCTTCTGAGGCCAAAGTTTATGTTTTATTTAACAGAAATTTCCGTTCATATGGGTGGGGTGAGTTGGAGAGTCATGAAGAATACAAACGAGAAACAAAAACACAACTAGCAAACAAGAATAACTGCCCTCCTTTGTCCAGGAAGACCTGGATGTAAACCACCATGAGCAAGGACCCAAACATCAGCAGGTGGACTGGACTCCTACGTTCTTACCCAGCCTCTCCTCCCAGCTTCATCCCGGAAGCTGACAGACCTTGGGACGTTAGTTCAGAAGGGAACACTGGCCCTCTTTCCGTCCAGAACTGGCTCCCAGGAGAGAGAAAAGTCTGAGAGTGGAGGAGCTGATGCCCCAGGACCTCTGCTGGCTCATGTTGCTGTCCTGAGTGGTTCTTGTCACAGGTCAAAGAAGGGGTGAACTGCTATCCTCAAAGGTCTAAATCTGATTCCTGGGGAGCAGGAAGAGACCAGGCTTCCTACTTCCTCACCTAAGCCCTCATGACTTGGGAAATGCCCCTGTGTTGTTCTTTCTTCTGTCTTCCCTTCCTTAACCTGTGTCTAGGTTTCCCTGAAGTGGGGTTATGCTTATTTAAACCTACTGAAAAGTTCAAGAACCTTAGGTGCATCCCAGTGCTACTACAAGCTCTTTGGTCTGCCATAGATCCCTGACACGCCAGTATAGCCGGAACAGCAAGCTCCAAGTTCAGTAAGAAACCCTGTCTCAGAAAATAAAGCAGAGAAATTAGAGAAATGATGAGGGCATCCCGAAATCAACCTCTTTCCTCTACACAGGACCACACATGCAATCTCTACCGCCAGGTAAGGCTTCCTACTGAAGCATCAGGATAGTAACATTGTTCTTTGTCAACAAGCTCCAGGGTTTCCTTCAGAGTAAGGTCCGATCCAGGAAGCTCTGGGTTTAAACCTGCTGCCACCTCCTGGGATAGACTTTGGAAAAACTAGACACACACACACACACACACACACACACAGTTTTCTTGTTTTATAGGAAATAAGAATAGCAACGCCTCCTCCTCAGGGTTATAAGAATTAAATAAAACAATAGCAAAGCCTGTGGTTCCAAGAGCATTTGGTCAGACCCGCCCCGACTGCCCTAGGAACACACAAATAACAGTGGCCTGGACACATAACCAAGGGAGATGCAGGTTTTGTTGTCCTCCTGTGTAAGGTGACTGATGTTAGTGAAGCAGCATTTCGAGAAACAGATTTATTTTCTTGTTCGCCTCTCGCTGACCTTCTGAGTTTACAGTTTTCCTCTTCCTGAGACTTTTTGTCTGTAGGTATGCATGACCCTCTTCTTTGCCCATGGCCAGGGAGGGTGTTCCACCCACAGGTTCCCTGAGAAGCTGGTAGCGATAAAACTACCTGTCCAGCAAAGATAGATAGATAGATAGATAGATAGATAGATAGATAGATAGATAGATAGATAGATAGATAGATAGATAAGCTGGGCGATGGTGGCGCTCGGGAAGCAGAGGCAGGTGGATCTCTGTGAGTTCGAGACCAGCCTGGTCTACAGAGCTAGTTCCAGGACAGGCTCCAAAACCACAGAGATACCCTGTCACGAAAAACCAAAAAAAAAAAAAAAAGATAGATAGATAGATAGATAGATGGATGGATGGACGGACGGACAGACAGATAGATGGACATGGATGGATAGACAGACAGACAGACAGACAGACAGCAGACAGATGGGGGGGTTCTCCCAGGCTAGCTTTGAACTTGACATGTAAACAAGGATAACCTCTCGCCTCTATCTCCCAAGTGCTGGGATTTTAGGCATGAGCCATCAGGCCTTGTGAGCTATATCCTTGGTCACTGCAAATACAGCCCCTGGCTGCAGGCTCAGGATGGTTTTATCCTTCAGCAGGGAAGCTGGGGTGTTGTGCATTTTAAATTATCTGTTCTTGGTCACAAATTGGGCTTGGGAATGTGCTTGGGGTTGACAGCTCTCTGTCCTGTGAGCCTCTCCTGGCCTGATAGAAGGACAGCCTTCTGTACACATCTCTTAAGAACAAAGCCTTATTCTCGGGCAGATAGTGAGAAGGATGCTTTAAAAAAAAAAAAGTCTTTTCAAATTAAACACAGTCTAGCAGCCTCCACTGTCAGCAGACAGCAGTCCTGAATGTTCCTGTGCAAGGTAAAGGCCAGCTCAAGGCCCCAAGCAGGGTACTCCTTGTAGCCTCAACCCACGCCGCACTTTTTGCTCAGCACCATGCGTACACCCACCCCAACCCAATGCGTACACCCAGAGGCACCCTGTGACCGTCAGGTCCTCTCAAGAGTCTGCCCGGAAAGGCAGCTGCAGATCTAGCCAGGGAGCCGCCCGGATGGAAACTGATTCTGGAGAAGCCACGGGGCATGCGCACAAAGAGGAATCCTAGTATCGCAATCTTCCCTGGCCCAAATTCCCCCATTAACCTGCACCCTTCCACCAGACTGGTCTAGGCAGCATTCCTGGGATGCGCCGCATTATTTCTCTGGTTCTACCTTGTTTATGCCGTTCCCTGCTCAGCCCACACCAAGCGCTTGTTATGGGCCGATTGACCAAGCACTCATAAGACACACAGTGCACAGTGCGTATCCCCTCACTTCAAATCACTCCTGCCCCTGGGTTAGAATTCCACTGGGCAGCTCTGACAGGGTCTCCCCACACGCACACCTTTACCCATTTGTCTCACAACAGAGTAAGCTCTGAGTGCGAAGACCCAGGTCCAGCACTCTCTAACACGGTCCTTCTCACACAGCTGGAGTACTACAAATTACACATTATTTCCTGTAGTTGGCCAAACCCCGAAATTCCTGTCTGTACCCCACCACTGTGTGCAGTCTTTGTGAATAATAATAATAAAACAAAATAAAAATAAAAACACTGGTTACAATTTCTTTTGTGCCTGTCTAAAGCCCTTAATGGGTTTTGCTGGATGTTTTCCCATTGGCCATGTTGCTCAATGCCTCTAAGACGCCTCCCCATTTGTATAACAGGGTGAATACCTCCCTCATAAGGTGGCTGTCGGGACTGCACAGGGCACAGCAATGGATGAAAAGGAGTCACAGTATCAAGGTCCGTGTGGCTTGACTTAGCATCTGAGACCTGGAAGGTGGAAAGAGGGGAGGACCCAGTGAGCCCCCTGGTCCCTTAGTTCTAGGGACAGGCTCATGACTGGAACCTTTTCTGGGAGCCTGAACTAAGCAGAGCCAGCCCTTGGAGGCCGTGCCAGCAGGTTAGGCAAACACTTGTGCTTAATGACGGCAATCGCCTCTTGGGATCACGGGAAAGGACTTCCGCAAACATTGCATTGCCTCACTGATCTCTGGAACCCCTCCAACTTCTTCTAATTCATCTTGCTCTTCAGAACCCTGGGTTTAGAAAGCGCCGCTCCTTTAGAAGACTCAGAAAAGCAAGGCATTTATTCTCCGCCATCTAGACTTTAGGTACAGATCTAGTATCCAGCAATCACTTTTCACATTCCGGTAGTGTCCCCGAGTCATGTCCCAACACCCCCAACACCCCCACTTAATATATAAACAAGGTATGTTTTCCTTTGCTCGGTTGGTTGGTTGGGGTTTTGTTGTTGTTAGTTGATAGATACTGTTTCTCATATTCCAGTCTGCCCTTGACCTCCTCTCCAGCTGAATTACAGGGGTGTACCACCACACCCAGTTCTGGAAGCAGTTCTCATTTTCTAAAAGTCACTTGTATTCCTTTGTAACCTTTTCAAAGACACTTTAAGTGGTGTTGTTGAGGAGAGATGTTTAACACCTAGGTCTGCCTGTGGCCGTGGAATTCTTGTCACTTTGGCAACCAAGGATAAAGGACCATTCTTCTGTCCTCCCCAGGCAGCAGAGCTCACAGGCCCTGTCCTGAAGAGAATCTCGGTAGGTCTGGGGTTTTCTCTGTTCTTCATGGCTCCCCAGTGATGTCATAGAAAAGGCATGGCCTGCGGCATCAGACAGAGCTGGGGTTGGAGCCCAGCTCAGCACTGAGTAGCTCCGCGGTGTGGGGCAACTCATTCAACCTCTCTTAAATAAACTTTCTTGTTCCAAAACAGAGAGGAGCTTCATCTGTTCGTTGGGCTGGCTCTGCTTGTAGAATAGAAAATGCGGCAAAACAAGCAAATGAAAGGCCACCTAAAAGTAGTGCCTGACATGCTACATGTCTCCTTCCCTGAAGGTCCCACATCTCAGTAGATCAGTTAGAAATGGAGACGTCAAAGAGACGGACAGGACCTTGCCCCTGAACAGTAGACTTTTTCGTATTTATGAAATAATTTAAAGGTGATGTATTCTGGAGGAATATACTTCTCCCGTTCCTTTTTCTGTTGGTGCTGAATTTACGACTTTCTCTTGTATCCTTGTTATTTTTGTTTTATTAGATGAATGTAACAATATGCTAACTAGCATCTGTTTACTTTATAGAATGAAAGAAAAAGCATGTATTCACTTGCATATGAGTTAAAATATAGGGAAGGATATAAAAGAAAGTCATAAATTCAGTCACCAATAGGAAAATGAAAATTTTGGTAGTCTTTTTATTAATTATATAATATTTTACAATCTGAATGTTCCTTTTTTATGTTAGTGAATTTTTTTCTTTTCTTTTTTTTTTTCTTTTTCTTTTCTTTTCTTTGCCATGACTGGCAAAGCTACTCTTTCCAAATGTTTTCCAGCATAGTTTGTAAGAAAAGTTATCAAATCTCTGCTAATACAAGAACAGAAAAATCATTCATGTGTGCATGTGTGTATGAAAACGTTGTACATAATATATAAGTATAATTTGAAGTTGAACTGAGCTCAGACAGTTCTAGGGAGTGCTGTCAAGTCAGAAGTCACTAGAGGGATAAACTCATGTAGGAAGCTCTGCCTTAAGAAGGCATCAGAGCCAAGCGAGGCAGGTAGAGGAGCCCCCATGGAGATGAGGCAGTAGGCCAAGGCGGGGATGTGCCCTCTGTAAAACCCAGCACCAGCTCATGGGAGTGCAGAGTGCATTGAGGAAGTGGCTGTTTTAAAGAAGCTAGAACCCAGGCATTCCTGGCCTGGATCTCAAACTCATGGCTATTCCCCTGCCTCAGCCTCCTGAGTACCGGACCAAAAAGCCTGAGCCTCCATGCCCAGTTCATATTCTAGTTCTTTGTGAACTGAATGTGTATGGCTTCTAATAGCTCCCTAAGGCAGGTTCCAGAATTCCTGGAATGGAATAACAACTTAGACCCCAAAGGACAGTGGGCCTCTGCGTTTGTGTGCACCCATCGTTAACAGCTTCGTTTCCTGTGTGCGCGACAGCAGAGGACAGAAGCATATAGACAACAGATCAGAGATAGGTTTCTTCCTGATACCAAAGCCGCAAACGGCAAAAGGAAAAACAAATAGATAAATTGAAAATTTAAATGTTATCCGCATTTAAAACCTCTCCGCTTCAAAGAAAACCATAAATAAGTGTAAGTGTTGCCAATGACAACTTGAGTTTTAAAATTTTATATAATTAAAGGTGGCTTTGTTTGCTAGCTTAAGGCATTAATTTTATCTATTTATCTCTCTATTTTTTGTTTGGTTTTGTTTTTTGCTTTTTTTTTATTGTGTGTGTGTATGTGTGTGTGTGTTTTCAACACAGGGTTTCTCTGTAGCTTTGGAACATGTCCTGGAACTAGGTCTTGTAGTTCAGGCTGGCCTCAAACTCATAGAGATCCACCTGCCTCTGCCTTCCGCGTACTGGGATTAAAGGCGTGCGCCACCACCACCCAGTTTCTACTTGTTTATTTTTAAGACATGCCCTCACTGTGTAACTCTGACTGTCCTGGAATTCTTTACATTAACCAGGCTGGCCTTGAACACACAGGTCTGCCAGCCTCAGCCTTCCTTCGTTGGGATTAAAGGCACATACCACTATGCTTGGAAAGACATTAATTTTAAAATGAAATAAGTCAATTTTTAAAAACTTAAGCTACTCAGTGCTCATGAAATCATGGATCTTGGAAGAGAACCTACAACCACTACTTTACTAAACCAGCAAAACCCCTAACTACACTTGTATACATTTATCATTATACCCACAGTTAAGTGTAATTTCACCCCTCGTCAAGGAAACTTCTCTTTGCAGCAGACAGACCACTACAGAAAGTCTCAACCAATCAACCTGCAGAGCTGTGGAGGCCAGATATATGTACAGCACACTCCCACACCTAAAGCTCAGGGAACGTTGTGAATGAGAGAGGTTAAGGTTTCCAAGAGCCAGAGGATTAGAGAGTTTGCAGTGGTACTGTAGTTCCCTGTAATGTTAGAAGCTATACCCATTTGCATGACTGCCAAGACAGGAGTGAAGGAAGGTGTTGCAGGAGGTCCTTCCGCCCCTCCAACCAATAGCTGCTGAGATACCAGCCCATTGGGGCGTGGTCTCTCTCCCTTTAAAAAAGCTGCTACTTCCTCTGCTCTCTCTCTTCACTTCCTGCTCCGCAGGAGACTAGACTCCCTTCCTGGTTGTGCAGATGGCTGTTGTCTGGGACGGTGATCTGTAAGTTTTTTCCCCTTTAAATAAATAACACCCTATTAATCATAACTCCAAACTGGTGTGGCATTGTTCGTGACTTACGCCTTCAGGAAGGGACGACCAGGAGGCTTCAGCCCTACCCAGGAAAGTAGAAGCAACTAAGGAGTGCTAAGAGTGGGGGCAATAGCCTTCTTTGGGGAAGAGCACACCAGGTGGCTATCCAAAGCCAAATGGTCAGCCCTGAACACGTATGTGGGAGTAATATCATACAGTCCGAGCAGGTTATATTTAGGAATATGTATGTGTATCCATATATGCATGTAACATCATATAAATGAAAAAAAGAGCCCATGAATTTGAAAAAGAGCAAAGAAAGGAATGGGGTGGGGGCTGGTTATGGAAAGAGGAAAGGGAAGAGGACAGTGTTGTAATTATTATTTCAAAAATTTGAAATTTTTTTACAAAAAAATTAAGTATAAAGACAGCCCATCACATAGAAGAAAACATTTGCCAAATGCAGATGTGATGATAATCTCCCATCCTGAGTATTTCAAGAACTATTACAACTGCACAAAAAGACAAGCAACTCAACTAAAAGTAGGGTTGAAAGAGTCTCCAGAAAAGATACACAAATTAGCCAGGCACCCCAGAAAAAGACGCTAAGCGTCATTTGTCATCAGCAAAATGCAAATGAAAACCACAGTAAATGCCAGCGCATCCCAGGAGGATGGCCATAAGGAACGATAGACAATAACAAGTGTTGACAAGGGTGTGGAGTGACTGGAATCCTCCTAGATGGTCCATTGGGAGTTGTTTGGAAGAACAGCTTGGCAGTTCCCCAAGAGTGAAATGTAGCGTTACCCTCTCGTTCCTAGATCGATAGCCAAAAGAATAAAAAAATCTCTCCGTCCACACACACACAAATATGTACGTGGAGGAACCTTCTTTGTTCACATTAGCCAAAGAGTGGAAACAGATGAACTTTCCACCAACTGGTGAAGGGATAAGCGGAATGAGGAATTTGGTTAAAATAATATCAACCACGGAAAGGAACAAAGGGCCAACACATGCTGCGGTGGGAACGGGTCTTGAGAAGGCTATGCTAGGTGGGAAAAGGCCCATCGGGGGACTACACATTGTGAGATTCCGTTTCTGTAGAATGTCTGAAACAGGGAAACCCGTGGAAATAGAAAGCTGGCCAGAGGCTCCAGGGAGGAGATGGGAAGGAAGTAATCATCAATTTGCTGGGTTTTCTTTGTGGGGTGGCAGGGGGACGGTTAATGAAATGCTCTACAATAGGATGTGTGATGCTCCCTGAAGTTGTAAATGTACTTTCAAAACACCCACGTCATCGACACTTTAAAAGATGAGTTTTATGTTATTTGAGTTATAGCTTACATTTTTCACATTTATCTTATTGTTTATCAGTCATTGGGGAAAAAAATGGAAATCAAACCACCGTAAATACCAGTGTGTCCCCAGGAGGATGACCATAAGAAAAAGAGACAACAATAAGTGTTAAAGGCTGTGGAATGATCAGAAGCCTCCTCCGTTGGGGGCCCTCAAGCCCCTGTTTCTTGGAACTTTTTATGTATGGAATCGTTCCTTATGAATTCGACTGGCTCCTGTTACCTATCCTTGTGTCTTTGAGATATAGCCCCAGGTTTGCCCCTTCTTACCATGCTGAGTTTTTTCTTTTAATACATTGGGGAGGGAGGACCTTTGTGCACCACAGCAGGTAAGGTCGCACTCAGAGGACAATTTTGGGGAGTTCTCTCCTTCTAGCACTTGGTAGCTCAGACTGTGAACCTTAGCAGCAAGCCTGCTACCTGCTGAGCTATCTCTCTGCTCCAATCTCAGTGATGCCCAGGCTGGCCTCATAATCCTTCTGTAGCTGAAGATGACACTGACCTTCTGATCCTCCTGCCTCCGCCTCCCAAGTTCTGGGATCACAGGTATAGACCACTCCAAAAAAAGTTTTTTAAAGAATTTTTTTCCTCTAAGACCAGACTAAAACCACATATTTTTAATTTTTCCTTAGGAAACTAGGAAGTAGTTCATTTTTTTTTGAAAAAGAAAATATACTGTATTCTGTTAACCAAACACGGCAAATTTACACATCTTTAATTTTCCACCTTAGGCTAGAAGGAAGAGAGGAGACAACGAAATGAGAATCAGAGTGGTGGGGATTTGGATCTGCATGAGGAGCCTCACAGAGGAGAGGAGGGGACAGAGACAGTGCGTGAGGCTTAGGGAAAAAAGCGGGAACTGTGAAAGAGCGGGGGCTGATGGAGACAGAATCACGGGGCCACTGTGACTACGGCTCTGGGATTCTGGGGAGGAAACTCTAAGGGAGTTCTGGGTGATGGACCAAGTGGTGGAGGATGTCGAGCTTGTCTGCATCACTTGGAAATGGCACAAGGAGGCCTCAGTTGCTCAGCCATCTCCTGCCACTCACAATGATGTCAAAGGATTTCTTTCCCTGCGCAACTGGTCTCCCTCCTGCTCCATTGCCTTTCAGGCTTCCTTAGTCTTCATTAACCCAAGGCACAGGGAACCTTCAAACAATCCAGCCGCCCCTTAGCCTCTCCTGCCTGCCTAGGCTCCACCCCTACATTTTCCTTCTGCAAGCTCATTTGCACTCCCTGCAGTTTTTGTTTTTAAAGATTTATTTATATGTGTGTGAGTGATTTGCACATGTGTATGTTTCTGTGTGTGTGTGTGTGTGTGTGTGTGTGTGTAGCATGTGCATACCTGGTGCCCATAGAGGCCAGGAGAGTGTTGGATCTTCTGGAATTGGAGTTATGGATGGTGGTGAATTGCCATGAGGACCGTGGGAATTGAACCCAGGTCCTCTGCAACAGTGGTAAATGATATTAACTGCTATGGCATCTCTCTAGTCCCTATTTCCTGGAGTTTATATATGTGGAATCATGCCGGGTGAACTTGAATGGAATGGCTTCTGTCACCCATCCTCATGTCTTTGAGATATAACCCTGGGCTTGTCACTTGTTGCTATGCCGAGTTTTGTTCATGTGTGTTTGTATATATATTTCATACACACACACACACACACACACACACACACACATGTTTTATTGAGGCGTAATTCGCCACACCTTACGTGAAGGTCAGGAATACAGAACCCAGAGAAGGATGACATCTGACCAATAAGAAGTAAGAACAGGAAAGGAACATGCCTGTGCCCCTAACAAAGGCAATTTACTGTGGTCGGAAAGAATGTGACTTCATTCACACGTCCCCACAGTGACCAAAGAGAAGTCTGCCTGCTCCCATCTACCCCAGACCCTAGCCACCAGGAAACTGAGGCTGTTCACAGAGTCACAACTTCTGGGGGGACATGGAAAGCTTCCCTGTGGCCCTTTCTGCTCTAAACGCTTGGAGGAGTCAGAGGTCGCAGAGACCCACCGCATGGTTCATCAGGGCAAAAGCGTGTTTTCCTGAGCCTGCTCAGAGGCAAGGAGACAAGGGACCCTATGGGGCTATGTAAATAGGACAGATGGCAGGCTTTCTCTTCTGCTAGAAGCCATCTAAGGAAAACCTCTGTGCCGATTAGAAGATAACTTTCAAGATTGCTGATCCAGGAAAAACAAAAGCAAACCAGAAAAGGGAGTTGGAGAAAAGTGTCCGTGAGACAACTCAGAGATGATAGCATTGTATCCTAGCCAGCAACCGTGTGGACCCGTGTGGGAGAGACCCAGATAGAGCCCACAGACCAAACTCTGTGACTCCGGCCTCCACAGTCACTCCTCCCCGTGTTGACAAGGGAGGCTTTCTAGCCATTCGCGGCCACTGGGCTCACTTCTATCAGCACTCCACCCTGAGGAGAATCTTAAACTGTCCTTGATGTCGCTGGACTCTGGAAGCAGCAAGGAATCCTGAGACTTGGAGACTAAACTCTTGTTGAAGTGTTTTGGGGTGTGTGTGTGTGTGTGTGTGTGTGTGTGCGTGTGTGCGTGCGTGCATGCCATGTTTGTGAGGATGCCCACAAAGAGTGTGTCAGATCCCCTGGAACTGGAGTTGTAACTGTAGGTAGTTGTGAGCCACTCAGCGTGGGTGCTGGGAACCAAACCCAGGTCCTCTGGAAAAGGAGGAAGTTAGAGTGCTTGCTAAGCCATCTCTCCATCTTGGTGGCCTCAGCAACACCATCCCCCAGTACCATCCCCCTTTAAGCCCTCACTGCCCCGAGTGCCACTGCCGATTGGCAGCAGTGGCACCTCAGAATTTGTCCAAAAAGTAAATTCCCTGACACTCCCCCCCCACCAGCTTCTTACTGAGCTGGAATATGAAGGTTGACAAGGTCCCCGTGGTCTGTATGTGCATTTCACAAGCTCTAAGCTGGGCCAGTGGCTTTTCAGCTCTGGTGGCTTAGGGTACACACTTGGCTGCCTAAGTCGAGAGATGAAGAGACTCCCTTCACGCTGCTGAAAGTAAGAGAGACCTGCACCTTCCCACCTGGTCCAAGATGGGAATGCAGGGGCTGGAGAGATGGCTCAGTGGTTAAGAGCTCTGGCTGCTCTTCCACAGGTCCTGAGTTCGATTCCCAGCAACCACATGGTGGCTGACAACCATCTATAATGAGATCTGGTGCCCTCCTCTGGCGTGCGGGCATACATAGAGGCAGAATGTTGTATACATAATTAATAAATAAATAAATAAATAAATAAATAAATAAGGGAATGCAGGACAGCTAAGTTTGGGACTGGGGCTGTGCCCCCTTTTGGGGAGGAGTTATAACAGTCCCTCTCTCTCCCGTAGAGCTGTGAACAAGGGCTTCCTGTGTATTTCCCTATCTCTAAAATACGCGATGCCGCTATTTGAGGTGGTGCATGCTCGTAGGGTTTGCTGAAGGAGGCGAAGGCAAGAAGATCACAAGTTGGAGGTCAGCCTGGACTACACACTTAAAAAGAAATGAATAAATAAATAATAAAGTAAGCAATGCGTTTGTGCCCCCCCCCCCACGGAGTCACCTAAGGGCACAGAGACCACACAGAAGCACGATCACTCTCAAATAAGACCAGCTGTCACTCCAGGGAGAAGAGATGAATTTTGACAGTTCGTTGGGAAGGGAGGAGCTAAGCTCTGTTGTCATCAAGAGAATGCAAACTAGAAGTGCATGTCCTACATAAGCCACAAACCAGAAATAATAGCTGTCATTCCGGAGTATGTCTGATGTCCAAGATCTGGGATAAATGGATAATTTCAGTCCTACCATGAGGGTAATGTCACTGATGACTTCATTATGTATTCTAATCCCAGGCCACAAAGGCAGCTTGGAATCTCTGTCTGAATTCTCAGCCACACGCCATATGTGACACGTTACAGAAGAGCTTTCAGTGGTGTTGCAAGAGTCAGTTCTTGCTTATATGACAGAAATTTCATCTGTCTGTGTGTGTGTGTGTG
>NW_026067944.1:24773560-24786576 GCF_014885135.2 Alexandromys fortis | reverse complement strand
GCGCGCACTGGCATTCTTTGTGTTTCTCTCTTTAGGGTAAGACACACAGACTTAGCAAAGTTCCTATGCAATAAAGGAGATCCAACTGTACCTTTTCTGCTCAGAGATGGGAGAAGGATCTGGGAGTCTGGCTTGCTCACACACCCCACCCCTGCCCTCGACTCACTCACAGGAAGTGGATCCACCTCTGCGGTCTCTGGCCTCTGATATTTCCAACCCCAAATCCACTCCCTGACCCCTTTGTGCCTGGGTTAACTGGAAGCTGGTCCCCAGTTCCCGTCTTGCAGGATAAGCCATGAACAGAATAAGGATGTGTTGTTGAAGGGAGAGGCCCTGGTATGCGTTCGCCTGTAGGGATGGGCAGGGTATTTTTAAGAACGATGGACTTGAGTAAGGGCCTAACTTACAATTATTTGAAAGCAGCAAGAGAAAGGAAATGCTTCAAAGACATTGTCAGTGGGTGAGGTTGTGGCTTAGTGACAGAGTTCATGCCTTGTATCCGAGCAGCACGGGGTTACATCCTCCAGCACCCGTAGCAATAATGAGACTATTGAAACCAATACCTTGTGTCTAGGTAGAATGTTGGATTTGAACGACTAGTATTACCAAGACAAAGGTTTGATCTAAGCCAGATGTGGTGGCGGTTGCCTAAACCCAATACTTGGGAAGCTTGATGATTTCAAGGCTAACTTGGCCTATCTCAAAATGAGAAAGAGCCAGTCCAGTATGAACTTGCATTTAGGAGGAAGCTTGTGCAATAAACAAGAATGAATTGGCATTAGTCCAATCCAAGAAAGGATTGGGTGTGTGTTGGGAGGGGTAGCACAACACTAACCAATCCTTAGTTCATGGAGGACCTATGTCAGTCACCCGTAGGTATCCAGCAACCATAAAACACTTCAGTCTGAGACTTGGGCGATCCCACACCAAGTCACCATTCACCACACTCTCACAAGGGGACCTCAGGCAGACTGGTCAAAGGACCCAGGTAGAAATAACTTACTGTGCATCTCAAAGACATGTGTCATTCCGTCACTCTGTCTATGGCCCTTCAGCGTCAGCCCGGGAGAAAACCTGCACAGCCATTCCCTACCACTAGGGGGCTCTGAACCTGGGGGGGGATGCAAATACAAGAGGCCACAGCAGACCCTTTTATAGATGACCCATTTAAATAAACGACTAGAAGAAAGGACTGGGGTTCTCACCTTTTAAATGAGGGCATGCATCAGTTACTCACAGGAAGGAAAAAATTCTTAAGACATATTAAGATGGGGGGGGTGTTTTATTTGTTTGCGTGTTTGTATGAAACCGGCTCCCCAGTGTTCAGATTACAGATGTGCACCACCACACCCACTGGACCTCAAACACATGAGAATTTGAAACTTTATTAACTTTATTAATAAATAAAGGAGCAATTGTCCCCGCTTGTAACTATCCTGAACCCCATCCTGTTTCTCTTTGAACTTACCTGCATGGTGAGGGGTAAGTCTCTACAGGACAGATTTCCATCTAATATCGGCTGTTCTCTTCACATCCACAGTTCCATACGTACTGAAGAGCTGTGCTGAATTTATAGAGACTCACGGCATTGTGGATGGGATCTACCGTCTCTCGGGCGTCACCTCAAACATCCAGCGGCTAAGGTAAGCCAACAGAAGAGCCCAGACTCCCCCAGTGAGCCTGCCTTTGTTGGGTCCCTGCTGGCACTTGTTGGGAGTCCCAAGAAACGGAAAGATGGCCTCCGTGAGGCATGGCTGCCTGGCAGTTCTAACACTAACTAATCAGGGGGCTCCCAGCCTGGTGAAACGCTTTCCAATGAAAGCGCCTTTTTCTTTGTCTTGGGTAGGGTTTGTGCTTCTCTGGTGGATTGGATTTGCCTCATGTGATCTAAATGACAAGTTAGGAAACCTGTTCTCTCTAAAGCCCAGTTAGACTGGGGACCCTCACACCGTACTCAGAACTCTAAGGCCCTTAGGGGAGATTTTCTTTGGATACACTTTTAATATTTCAGGTGGTTGTGAAATTAGAAGTAATTGTACATGTCTCTAATAAATGCTAACGTTTTGAAGTTACTTGAGGCCAGTGATATGGCACCACGAGTAAAGATGCTTGCCGGGCAAGTCCTGTGATCTGAGTTCCATCCCTGGAGCCTACATAAGTAGAGAGACTCCATGAAATCATCCTCTGATCTTCATACACAACCAATAGCAAGTGTGCCCTCTACCTCCCCCGTACAACAGTAATTTTTTTAAATGGATGATCATAAGAACCTTTAAGCTAAAAAATAGAGAGAGAGACTGTATATAGAACATATGAAATATATTGAAATATATATTTTTCCTGTGATTAATTTAATAGACATTATTTTGCTCATTATTTATAACACCAAAAGAATGTTTAGTGGTTTTTAAAATATATTTATTATATGCTTGTTTAGTATAAATATTTTAAAATAATAAAAATATATATTTTAAATTTTTTTTGAGATAGGATCTTAGTCTGTAGCCCAGGCTGGAACTCAGTGCAATCCTCCTGTTTCTGTAGAACACTCCTATTGCAAAGTCAATACGCAAGTTGATTTAGGTCCTTAAGCCTTGAGTTTGAGTATCCAGATGAAGAAATTTGTGACATGCCTGTGGCGGTCTGTGATGAGACATGACACTCTCCCCACCCTTGCCCACCTCATCTCACCCCTCTTTCTGGTTTTGGGTATCACTGGTTTAAAAAAAAGAGTTTTAATTTTGAGTAAGGTTTAGGGGAAGCTGAAATCTCAGCAGGCTCTTCTGGCAAACTTTTCATACCCTCCCAGTGCCTGTGACCAAGGCACAGATACAGTGCCATGGGTACGTCTGTTCTCAAATGAGTTTTCTGACTTCAGGTCACAGCGTACTTCCATGCAAGCTTCAGCCTCCGAAAGTGGTGCCTCTCCAACCTCCTGGTGCCCGGAGTAGAAGGGAGGTCAAGAGTACAGGCAGATCAGCCGTGTAGGCTCTTTTTACCCCGTGCCTCCGAGCGGCTGCTGACATCGAGCGCCTGTTCCCTGGGATTGTTATGTCTCCGTCTGTGTTGTTTCAGGCAAGAGTTCGGCTCAGATCAATGTCCAGATCTGACAAGGGAAGTGTACCTCCAAGACATCCACTGTGTGGGCTCCCTGTGCAAGCTGTACTTCAGGGAGCTGCCCAACCCCCTCCTGACCTACGAGCTCTATGAGAAATTCACGGTGAGTGTTTGGATTTTCATTGTGGTTAGCGGGTGGGATGCATGGACCGGCCAAGGGCAGTTTGAACACTGAAATAACAATAATAAAATTCACCAGCTGGTTGGCATTATCTCAGCATCGTGGTGGAAGTAAAGATGGCGAGGGGAGGAGGGCAGTTTGCTAGCTCGCTCTTTCTTGCGTTTTCAGAATGGTGCTGTTTGTTTTAAGAGCTGGCTTAAATTATTTCTTTGTTTATTCAACTGAATGTGCCCCATTGTACCGGGAGGAAACTGAGAACCAAAGAAGTAAAGTGGCTGGCCCAAGGTCACACAACAGAGGCAGGGCAGGAATCTGAGCCCCTCCCCCCCCAGCGCTTGCTATAAGCCAAGATGGTTCCTTTTCAAAAGAGGGTTCCTTCTGGTTTTGTTGGGGGATCGAGGACAAAGACCAGTAGGGAGAAAAGGGAGAGAGAACCCCCCAAACATCAAAAGACAGGTCAGAAAGATAAGAAGAGAAGGAACAGAAAAGCACCTGGACCAGGGGGAGAGAGGATGGGCTGGCCAGTGGGCCTCTGATAGCTACACCCAAGAACAGAATAGCTACACCCAAGCAGCATGGCCATCAATGAGGCGCCCATGGGTGAGCAGAAAAGAGAATAATAGCCCCAAACACATGCATAAAGCAAACAGTAAAGTCAGGGAGCCAGGCGCAGGGGAGACAAAGCCTGGATGTTTTCGCTCACATTCTGATGCGAGCTCATGATGGTGTGTGTGTGTGTGTGTGTGTGTGTGTGTGTGTGTGTGTGTGTGTGTGTGTGCCAGTGGGTGTGTAAGTGTGGGTACAAGCTAGGACACTAGAGTGTAGACCCAGAAAGGGGGAAAGGGTGTGTAGAAAATGGGGGAGGTCCAGAGGACACATGTAACATGAATGTAGAAGGAGACTTTGGTGGGTGGAAGGGGACAAGAGGAACTCAGACAGAGACCAGAATGGAGGGCAGACTCAACAAGAACGGATTTTGTTCTGACAATGTTATAGTGAGAGCTAATACCAAGCATGTCAATTAAAATTTTTAACAAATAAAAAGACTAAAATAGGGCGTAACACATAGATACATAGATAGATTATAGAATAGGTGGTTTAATGGAAAAGCAAAAGGGGAGAGGGATGGAAGTTGCTAAGATAATTGACCACAGAACTAAGTCTGGAGAGGAAAGAAATTAGAACAACTCAGAGGGTTACTGAGGAAGGTACACTGAGCACTTACTTGTCCCCACAAGGCCAGTGGAGTGTGAGAGGGCAGGAGCCAGGGGGACCGCTCGAATTAGCATCAGAGATAGAAAGGAAACAGATCTGGGCTCTAGTGGTGCGACAGGATGTTTCCCCATATCCCTTAATAAACTTGGGACCACGTGAAAAGTTCCTTCATTCAAAGTCACACACAAATAAATGGATAATTATTCTTTTTTGGAGGAGTAGATTTTTTTTTCAAGACAGATTTCTCTGTGTAGCCCTAGCTGTCCTAGAACCCACTTTGTAGACCAGGCTGGCTTCGAACTCAAAGATTCACCTGCTTCTGTCTCTCAAGTGAGGGGATTAAAGGCATGAGCCACCACTGCCTAGTAAGAAAAATTATTCTTAAGAATTGGGCTTGGAACCTCACCATGGATTTAAGTGTTTTCACTGATACAGGAACAAGGTTACAGTAATAATTGAAAAGTTGGGAAAAAACAACATAAATGTATATTAAGGAAGACTTGGGAAGATCGGAGAGATGGTTCAGTCATTAAAATTCACCTGTAATTCCATTTCTCTCTGGCCTCCTTGGGTATCCAGCATTCATGTGGTGCACATCAATTCACGAAGGCACAATTACATACATATAAATAAATCTTAAAAGAAAAGCAGGCTCACAATGGTAAAGTGGTTCAGCTGCCCACCCTCAAGGTCAGTCTCTGAGACCAACACAGTAGAGGGAGAGAGCCGATGCCCACAACTTGTCCTGTGACATGCACACACGTGCCATGGCACACGTGCACACACACACACACACACACACACACACACACACACACCGCAAGTAATATTGTAAGAAAAAGTAATTTTTTAAAAGGATGGAAATTCAAGGGTGGTATTTATCTTAATGGTATGTAGTATTTACTCTTTTATATACTAATTTTCATAACCTCTCCACAGAATACATGATTGTTAGTGAAATAACAATAGCCCAAAGCACACAAAAACTTAATTATAAATGCTGGCAACTCCACCGACTGGTAGCTGCTGGTGTAGAGCTAGGGTAGGTCTTGATAAGAAACTTCAGAAGCCATTTCTTCCTATTTTGTCAACAGCCTTGGGTCAACTCCTCCATCCCCACTCCTTCCCTGACAGTGTTCATCTTTTGGTCCTTTCACAGGGACTGGGAGAATAGAAAAAACAGGGGAAAAAGAAAACCAAAAAGCCAGAAGGCAGCATTTGGTCAGCTTTTCATCTGATCGAAGGAAATGACTTGAATTTAAACAGTTTATGGACACTAAAAAGTCAAAGGGGAATGTGTTGTTTTGGTTACTAATCTCTGCAGAGGTAGGAGCTCCTGATACTAATGATGCTGCAGATTTGTCCTTTGGTGGGTTTCTTTGACCGCAGTAATGGAGGAGGGGACGTTATAAGCTCCCCTTTGGAAATGTGACGAAAATTACAGTCTTATTACGCTGTCACAATTTGTTCAGCTTACTTGCATGGCTGGAGCCAAATACTACCTCACTGGATTAATGCGAGGATTTAAGATATCAATGGGAGAGTAATGTTAATAATGCTAACAGCTGCCGTGTAACTACGTGGTTACTCGGTTAGGATCTCTCTTAGTTCCTTAGGAAGCTGGTCTTACTGTCGCTCACTCACAGAAGAGTACTGCTCATAGGTGGTGATAAAGACTCAAGTTCAGCTCAACTCCCACACCCCTCAGATACAGTGTGGGATCTGGAAAGTCTCAGCTACTAAGTAGCATAGCAGGAGACCCAATGAAGGACAAAGTTCACAAGCCGTGCTGAGAGCCAGCTAACTACCGGGCAAAACGCCTGCCTTCTTACCATTTGCTGGTCTCAGAGTGCTGAAGAATGTCCGCACAACAAAAGCAGAGGGAAAGATAACAAAAGCCAAATTTGACAAGCTGAACCACATATGCGTTATCTTTCCTATGCTAAAAAATACGCCGATAACATTAAAACGCAAATATTAATTATAAAAACTATTTTAGGTTGCCAGAGAAATGGAGTACACACACACACACACACACACACACACACACACACACACACACTGATTTTCTTCCCTTGGGCTAGAGAAATGACTTAGTAGTTCAGAGAACTGGCTGCTCTTCCAGGGGACCCACATGGTTGGTGGTTCACAAGCATCTGTAACCCCAGTTTCAGGGGATTCGACACACTGTATACATAGTCTTCAGCAGGGCATGGTGGTGCACCCCTGTAACCTCAGCACTGGGATATGAAGAAAAAGGGTTGAGAATTCAGGGTCAGCTGCAGCCGTATGCCAAGTGGGAGGCCAGTCAGGGCTACGTGAGACCATCTGTTAAAAATACTCCATTCGGGCTGGAGAAATGGCTCAGTGGTTAAGAGCACTGCCTGTTCCGTTAGAGGTCCTGAGTTCAATTCTCAGCAACCACATGGTGGCTCACATGACACCCTCTGCTGTCGTGCTGGTATATATGGAAATAGAGCACTCATATTCATAAATATTTAAGAATTCTTAATAAATGACAAACAGTAATATTCCTTAATTGTAGAGAACTGTTACAATAAAAAGAAAAACACACCATATCTCACTTAATAAATGAGTAAAAAATTTCAACAGACAATTCAGAAAAACGTAATTATGTAAAAACTACTAGAAAAATATATTTGCATGTTAGTGTGTGTGTGTGTGTGTGTGTGTGTGTGTGTGTGTGTGTGTGTAACAGTCCTGGCTGTCCTGGAACTCTCTGTGTAGACCAGGCTGGCCTCAAACTCACAGAGATCTGCCTGCCTCTGCCTCTGAGTCCTGGAATTAAAGGCACGCGCCACCACTGCCGCCCAGCTTGTATGTTAATTTTTACAGATTTGTTTGTTTAAATTTACATGTACATGTGTGTCCCTCCATGAGTTTCTGTGCACCATACACATGTGGGTGCTCAAGAGGGCACTGGAGCCCTGGAACTGGAGTCGCAGGTGGCTGTGAGCTTTTTGGGGGTGCTGGGAAACAAGCCTGAGTTCTCCGCAAAACTAGCATGTGCTCTAATTGATGATCACACGCTTGAGAAGAAATTTCAACATTACATTTCATGCTGGCAAGCCTGTGAGAAAACCCACTTTTTATAATCTTCTACTGGAAATGTGAATTAGGTGGGCACCCCGGGAAGTTATTTGAAATTATTTTTTTTAATTTATTTATTGAAGATTTCTGTCTCTTTCCCGCCACTGCCTCCCATTTCCCTCCTCCTCCCCCGTTATTTGAAATTATGATCAAGGTTATAAACTTGTTGTGCTCTTTAATCCAGTAACTCTAGGACCCAATTTGAGAATAATAATTGAAAGTTAACTCGAATAATTGGTATACAACTATATTCACTGTGGTATTATACATAGCATCCCAATTTTGGAGAATAGCTACATGGCCACCATCGAAGACAAATAAATGGCAAAGCTATCGTTTCAGAACTGTGTAGGCAGGAAGACTGCTCTGAAGACTGTTTACTGGCCACGGTGTGAAATTAAATAGGAAGAAAGCAGTCTGTGAGGTTGCATAGGAAGGCAAGACGGTGTTCATATTGGGGCTGGAGGATGCGGGGCTGCGGGGCTTCTCTTCTGCTTCTTGGGTAAGTGGGTTGATAGAGATCCCATCTAAGGAATAAATAATAAAAAAAAAAAGTTTTTTTTTCTGCAACGTTCAAGTTATTCAGGTTGACTCCTGTAACAGAATTACCACAAACTGACTGTCCTAGTTTTATTTCCTGTTGCTATGACAAAAAAAAAAAAAAGACTTGGACAAAACCAGTTTAAAGTTGAAGAGGTGGCTCAGAGGTTAAGAGCACTGTCTGCTCTCCAGAGGACCTGAGTTCGATTCCTAACACTCACATGGCCGCTCAGTCTTTTAACTTTAGAGGCTCTGATGCCCTCTTCTGGCTTCCTAGGGCACTGAATGCAAGTGGCAAAGACGTACATGCAGGCAAAATACCCGCGCACATAAAAATAATAAAATAAAACATAAAAAAAGCAGCGCTAGGGGTTTTCGGGAGGCAAGCGTAAGTGCTTGCCACCGCGCCTAACCATCTGAGTTCAATCCTTAGGACTCATGCGATGTAAGAAGAAAGTTGACCCCTACAGATTGTCCCTTGACTGTCACATGCCCCCGCAGTGCTTCCCACATTCAAGAACGGTCTTCCGCGCTCAATTAAGAAAACCCTTCTGGCCAGGCGGTGGTAGCACATGCCATTAATCACAGCACATGGGAGGAAGAGGCAGGTGCATCTCTGTGTTGATGCCAGTCAGGTCTACAGAGTAAATTCCAGGCTGTCCAGGAATGTACAATAAGACCCTGTTTGTGGGAGGGGGAGGCGAAGGAAAGAAGGGAGGGAAGGAGCGAAGAAGAAATTGCCACAGAGATGTACCACAAACCCATCCACTCTCGACAGTCCCCTCAGTAACGTGCCCTAGTCCCAGGCAATTCAGATTGTGTTCATTGTTGACAATTAAAAACAATCACGACGCGAATCTATTTTGTCACACCTCTGAGAGCCAAGAATTAAAAACAGTGTCCTGGAGGTGGCTTCCAGGTTCCTTGCTCCCTCCAGAGGCATGGGGAAAAGGGTAGTCCTTGCCTCTTCCAGCCCTAATAGCTGTTGACTTTTATGGGCTTTTGGGCATGTCCCTCAATTTTGCCTCTGGGGTCAAATGGGATTCTCTCCTGGCTGTGTCTCCCTCTCATAGGACAGAGGAGATTTGCATTTGGGGATGAGCTAGAGAATCTAAGATCATTCCCCTCCTCATGGTTCACAAAGACCACCCCCCTTTTTTCTCTCTCAAATAAGGTAACATTTCCACATTCCAGGATGCAGAACCTGGCATCTTTGGGCACAATTATTCAATATACCTTACTTTGCAGAGAAAAAAAAAAAGCAACATTCGTTTTAGGAAAAATTCAAATTTTCTTCTCATTGATCCAATTAAAATTATTAAACTCAAATGAACATTGCTAATTTGGAGGTCCTGGGGAATGGTGGCTTAATTATTTATTGCATTTATATTAAGATCGTTTCTTGGGGGGTGAGGGGGGAGCTTCATACATCTATGTCCCTAAATGCAGGAGGGCCTTGTGTGTTGCTCTCTCTCGCCCTCCCCTTATTCCCTCAAAGCAGTCTCACTGAGCCTGAAGCTCAGCATTTGGGCCAGGCAAACTAGCCAGGGGCTCCAGGGACACACTGTCTCCACAGTCTCCATCCCAGCGGAGGTCTTATAGGTATTTGGGCCAGGTGAACTAGCCAGGGGCTCCAGGGACACACTGTCTCCACAGTCTCCATCCCAGTGGTGGACTTGTAGGCATTTGGGCCATTTCTTTACATGGGTCTTGGTACCCCAACTCGGTCCTCATACTTTGACGGCAAGTGCTCTGGGCCATCTCCACAGCCCTCTTTAAATCCGTTCTTTATGTACAATCTCCTTTGTTGAATTCGAATTCCACCTAAGGCCACGACCATATTTATTTAACTCATTATCCTGCATCTTCCTTCCAGCAATAAGAAAATGTCGGAATAAATACTCAGCAAATGTTTGCTCACAAGTTTGTTGACTCAAATAAGTCGCCCAAAAATACAGCTTGGGGCTAATCAGAAACTCACAATGGCAAGTGGGGTTATGAGCTCAAGATAGCTCCAGAGCCGGAGGAGTGGAAGGCAACTGTCTTGGCTTGCCAGGGACCTTTTTGAAACTGAGAGACGCTTGGGACTGGAGAGGGGGCTCCGCAGTTATGAACTAGTGCTGCTCTTCCAGAGGAATGATGTTTGGCAGCTCACGGCCACTTGTAACTCCAGCTCCAAGGGGATCCAGCATCTCTGGCCTTTGTGGGCACTTGCACTCATGCACATGCACGCACGCGCAGGCACACACACAAGCACGCACACACATGCATGCATGCATGCATGCATGCACATCATACAGAATTAGAAATAAAATAGGAAGGTGAAGCAACGGCTCAGCCGCTAAGAGCACTTACTGCTGCTCTAGCAAAGGACTTGAGCTTGGTTCCCAGCACCAGGCATCACGACCACCAGATGCAGGTGACCCCGTGCTCTCTAGCCTCCTCAAACAGCCAGAGCAAATGAGATACATAACTCATGCAAGCACGCACACAGAATATTGACTCATTCGGTTGTTTATTCCAATTCAAGGGCTGTTTGTTAGGACCTTCTCGGTTCGGGGCCTGGAGAGCTAATGGTGAAGAAGACGGATACAAGCCGTACTTACTGTTACTTTAGTTCTATTTGAGAGAGAGAGAGAGAGAGAGAGAGAGAGAGAGAGAGAGAGAGGGCAAACTCTTGTAACACAGAGATGCTTCGTTAGAGCGGCTACGGACTATAAACATAGTGTTACTAACACAGTGAAGAAAAATCGCCCCGGGCTGGAGAGATATAAATGGACCGGGACTGCTATTTTAGGGTCAGCATCGTTCTCTCCATGAGGGAGAATCTGAGCAGATAGAGATAGAGTGAGGGAACAGATTATACCAGTATCTGGTGAAGTGGGTGACAACAAGAAACAGCAGGTCCAGAGGTCTTGGCTTGGGGGCAGGGAAGATACTGAGCTTGAGCCGTAGAGACCAGGTACCAGCATGGAGCGAGCAAGGTAGCCGTGATGGGAGATGAGACAAAGGAGTCACAGGAGGGTTGATTACATCCATTGATAGAATAGGGACACACTCACAAGGACTATCTAGAAGCCACACAGTAATTATCCCCCAGAGACTGACCGTCTGTAGTTCCAAGGAAAATAACCCTTTTCTAAAATTTTTTCTGAATATCACTTTTTTAAAAAATGCAGTTATGGAGTCAAATAATTTAATAAAATGGTTTATAGTTTTATTTATTTATTTATTTATTTATTATGTATACAATAGTCTGTCTGTGTGTATGTCTGCAGCCCAGAAGAGGGCACCAGACTTCATTACAGATGGTTGTGAGCCACCATGTAGTTGCCAGGAATTGAACTCAGGACCTTTGGAAGAGCAGGCAATGCTCTTAACCACTGAGCCATCTCTCCAGCCCCCAGTTTATAGTTATTTTTAGGTAAGTAATAACACTTAACACTGTAGCCAGGGGGCCTGCAGGCAAAAGGCATATTGTCCTCTGGCTTGCACACACGTACACACACACACACACACACACACACACACGTATTAATTTTCTAATTCCCCCCAGGGTGCAGTTAGAGAAAGTCCCTCTGGCTCATTTGTGTTGGACCACCCTAGTGATGACAGCTGTCTGGGCAGGAGGACCTGAGCAACAGGGCAGAGGTGGCTTCTGAAAAACAGAAACCTAGAGTAAGGACCGCCAGGAGGAGAGCCCTGCCTTTGCCTGACTCCTCCAAGGACAGGAAGACGGTCATCTGGACAACGAAGGAGGGACCAAGCGGTGGCAGGGCAGACTCATCCCAGATCTTACATCCCAGAGACTAACATTCATCAAACTGGCCAGCTTTCTCTTCCAGTTTACACACACACACACACACACACACACACACACACACACAAATTAGAGTCTGTTAAACTCTTCTCCCCAAAATGCCCACAACAAGCTCTTCTGTGTTAGTTGGGGAACACAAACCCAAAGTGAATTTGCAGTGGACAGGTTTCCCCCTAGAGAAAAATGAGGATTTAAGCCAAGCTTGGTATCACCTCCCATAAATACCAGCTCGGGGGAGGTTGAGGCAAGAAGACTGTGAGTTCGAGGCCAACCTGGCTTACACAGAAAGACCCTGTCTGGTTAAGTAATTAAATGGAAAGAAAAGGACAGTAAGTTTCTGGATAGAATGGGGGTGCAGTGGGGAGAGACTGTGAGTAAGGAAATAAAAGGTAATTCCCACTGGGCCCAGCAAGCATCAGGGGTCAACCTGCCCCTTCGCTTAAGACAGTGGTTCTCAACCTTCCTAGTGCTGTGTCCTGTCCCTTTAATACAGTTCCGCATGTTGTGCTCACTTCTTCTTGAAGGAGCTGCAGGGCTGCTTCCCCAGCACCCCGGCCACCTGCTAGCTTATGCCCCGAAATAATTACACGGACACTGTATTCCTTTAAACACTGCTTGGTTCATTAACTCATTAGCTATCGAGTCTGAGCTCACTTCCTCTTCCTCCCAGCATTCTGTTCTGCCTACTCCACCCACCTAATGGGCCTATCAAAATGGGCCAAGCAGTTTCTTTATTATAATTAACCAATGACCTTCCTCCATCAACCCCCAAACATAAAATTATTTCCATTGCTACTGTAATTTTGCCACTGTTGTAAATATAATGTAAATGCCTATGTTTTCCGATAGTCCTAGGCAACCCCTGTGAAAGGGTCATTCTACCCCCAAAACACACACGCACACACAGAGTCACAACCCACAGGTTGAGAAACACTGGTTTTAAAAATGACAATGACTGCCGGGCGATGGTGGCGCATGCCTTTAATCCCAGCACTCGGGAGGCAGAGGCAGGCGGATCTCTGTGAGTTCGAGACCAGCCTGGTCTACAAGAGCTAGTTCTAGGCAGGCTCTAAAGCCACAGAGAAACCCTGT